>NC_083641.1:29468022-29490522 GCF_963576545.1 Limanda limanda | reverse complement strand
GGTGCTGGATGGAGAGATAGAGGAGAGGAGGAGGGAGTCATCAGGGAAGAGGAGGGGCGAGGTCAAGAGAGAGAGAGAGAGAGAGAGAGAGAGAGAGAGAGAGAGAGAGAGAGAGAGAGAGAGAGAGAGAGAGAAGGGGGGGAGAGAGAGATAGAGAGAGAGAGAGAGGGGAAGAGAGAGAGAGAGATGGATAACATAACAGAGGAATTGAGTCACATACATTCTGATATAATGTGCACGATATGAATATTTATGATTTATATTCTGTTGCTCTACATTCATCAGAATCTGATCTGTGCTGAAAAAGGAAAAACTGTTTATTAGGTTTTTTCTTCAAAGAGATTTGATTTTTAGAAAAATCCAACAAATCAAGGTTTTTCCTTCAACTGCGTCTTTGAGTAAAATACAGAACAGTACATCTGTATAATTCACATATTAACCTTGATCTGACTATTATACAAAATATATTTACATTAATTAATCATCAATGGTTTAATCCTTCATCACAGGTCACGTCTTTTCATGCTCCTTAATGTAAGATCCAATTAAAACCAGGTCAGTTTGCAGCAGATGCAGTTTACACCGTGTGTTGTTTTAACCTCTGGTGTAAAAAGCTGATTCTGTGGATAAAGAGCTGAAGAGCAGACCTGAGGTCATCGTGGGTTTTTAACCTCTGGTGTGAAAAGCTGATTCTGTGGATAAAGAGCTGAAGAGCAGACCTGAGGTCATCGTGGGTTTTTAACCTCTGCAGCTTAAAGCAGGTTCTCTCCAGCAGCTGCAGTGGAAAGTCTCATTAAATGAACTCTGATGAACATACAAGGTCCAGTTTCATCTCTGTGAGGTCAACGGTTCTGACTGAAGCTGATTCATCAGTGGGCGAGCGGACGATGGTAAAGACTCGACTCTGCTGCAAGAACAGATTTCTGTAAAGATTGTTCATATAATAATATAATAGAAAACATCAGTTTAAAGTCATACAAGATGTTCTACATCACTGGTTTCAAAAGACTGGAAGGTAACAAACTGGAAAAAACTTTCACCTCCAGCAGATGTCAATGGACGGACGGGTCCATGAGACACGTGTTGGTGGTCACGTGTTGCAATATGCTCCGAACCACTAGTGGGCGACGGAGTCTGTGGAGAAAGACACTAGAATCAAACACAAACAAACGTTGTATATGTGTAGACGAGGTTTCATCGTCTCTTGCCTCCAGGCTGAAGAAGTTTAGAGTCTCTGAGAGCTTGATGATCTGGAACCTTCAGGTGAGCTCCTCCATAATCTGATGAGATCTTTGCTTCCTCCTCGGTCGCCGCTCGTTCCATCACTTGTTGTAAAAAAGAGATTTCTCATGTGCAGTCAAACTTCCTGGACTTCCTCTGAGTGAAGTGACTCTTTGCATGAATCCAGCTCTGTGTGATTGTCTCCGTCGTCTCTGCAGGACGAGTTGAAGAGACGCTCGTGAAACTGAACGTGCTCAGCCAGGCGTCCATGTGGAGAAGACACCTGTCTCCATGGCACCTGAGTGGTTCTCCTGGTTCTTCTCCATGGATCAGTTTGTCTCTGGAGTCACATCAGCTAAACATCGACTGGTTTGTTCTCATCCCTCAGATGATTCTCTCCTGTGTTTGTGGATTCTTCTTCTTTGTGTTGCTGTGAAACACTTTGATTTGAGAAGCTCCTGAAAATAATGCTTTATTTACTAAATTGGTCCAGTCACCACCAGGAGTTAATGCTGAAGATGAAACTTGGAGCAGGAGGAGGAGGAGGAGGAGAAGGAGGAGGAGGAGGAGGAGGAGGAGGAGGAGGAGGAGGAGGAGGAGGAGGAGGAGGAGCAGGAGGAGGAGGAGCGGCCCGACAGCTGTGAGACACTAAACGAGCAGCGGTAGAAGGACACAGCGAGCGCTCTCATTAGTCAGTGTCTCTAGTTAATGACGCTCGCCTCTCGTCGAGCGCTGAGATTAATTAATTCAATACATCAATTTAAGATGCTACAATAGTTTTGGATGTAAAGGTCACAGCGGAGCGTCAACCTGTTCTATCACATTAAGATCTACGCTGAGTCTGAGCTGCATGAAGATCACATGTTCTGCTGAGTCAGCATCGCCACAGGAACCGTTCAGGAACAACCAGTGTTCTGCAGCTGCAGAAAAACACTGGGATCATTTTATTGGATAAATCTGAATTAACTGTCTCAAATATACATGATGAATATCAAACAAACTCTTAATGTCCAAAGAACAACAAGGATTTATGATCATAGGAGTTCATTCTGTGACGGTTCTGACAATCTGAGCATCTCTGAGGTGTCGTACCATCGCCACGGTAACCAGATGATAACACACAGTATGGCTCCATCGCTTTTCAGCAGAGTAATAAAATTTGAGAGAAGCTGCCACTTCACCTCCGTAACCAGGTTCCCAGTGTGTGTGTGTGTGTGTGTGTGTGTGTGTGTGTGTGTGTGTGTGTGTGTGTGTGTGTGTGTGTGTGTGTGTGTGTGTGTGTGTGTGTGTGTGTTTGTTGCCAGTTTGTTGTGGCTCAATTACTTTAAGTTTAGTGTGTGTCTATCTACCTTAGCTCTCTCACACACACACACACACACACACACACACTGCAGCAGCCTCTCTCTCTTAACTAGGTTAGTGTGTGTGTGGGTTTAGTCTCTGGCATCAGGCAACACACAGAGAAACTATATATAAACACGATTAGCCTGAGTGTGTGTGTGTGTGTATGTCACACAAATGCAGTCCCAACATTAAATTTAAATACAGTAAGATGATATTGTGTGTATTTGTAATGTCTGCCTGACATGTGATAACACACGCACACACACACACACACACACACACACACACACACACACACACACAGTGATAGTTGTCGTACTGTGTGTAACTGTAACTGTGTGTAAATGTTTAAATGGTCAGTGACCAAGTTTCCCTGAGACCAGTTGGTTGCCATGGCAGCGGTGGAATCTGCTGGAAACGACAAACTGGGTGAAATCTGGATGTGTAAGTTTATCATCATGAGAATGAGAATAAGATTTCCCCTGTAGATATTTACACAGGGAGGATTTAGGGAAATCAGCCTGTTACAGTTATAGCTCATTCGTGGTTTTTCTAAAGTGCTGCTGACATGAAAAGATGGATTTCACACAGATGGATTTAATAATAGACACATTCAGATCCTTATGAAACCACAAAGATCCCAAAGCGCATTAAATATACAAAGTGGGGAATATATATAGTACATACGTCAATGAGAGGAAGTTCATTTACATATATGTTACTTCAAATCCTTCAAAATAACCTAGATACATATATTCAAACATAATGTGAGATTAATAACTTTCCATTACTTAGTGGGATTTATCCTCTGGTCACATTGAAGCCGCCCTGGTTTCAACAAACAGCTGATATCCAAAACACGTTATTAATATAGTGAGGTGATCCTTTAAGATGAACATGAATTCCCTCTGATAAGTTCACATCCTCCTCTAGATGATTCCAGAAGGAGAAAGATTTATCTATTACAATTCACGCATGTTTGCACAGTTCTGGGGTTTGGAGATCAGACTTAAACACGTGTGCATTAAAAGTAAAATGCTGAGGTTAAAGAATGTGCAGGTCGAATATAATCATGGAGATTCCTTCATGACCTTTAAATGTTTTAAACTCCAGCTTCACCCACTGCTGCTGCGTCTCCAGAGCTTTGGGGCCACAGAAGATTAAGTATCATAAAACCTAAAATGCCAAAGACAAAATAATATAATATAAATGCCCAAGCTATTACTTTTATGTGATCCTGCAGCTGAACCATCATCTGAAACACAGACTGTTTCTTCAGCTCTGAAACTGAGGAGGCGTGTCAGCTGCCGTCTCCGGCTCGGGAACGAGATTATTAGAGGAGCAGATTCATCAGAATTCAAGTCGGCTTCTTTCTTATTAACACAAAGAAGAATGAGAAGAGTGTTCGGGGGAGGAGGAGGAGGAGGAGGAGGAGGAGGAGGAGGAGGAGGAGGAGGAGGAGGAGGAGGAGGAGGAGGAGGAGGAGGAGGAGGAGGAGGAGGAGAGAAGAAGAAGAGGAAGGAACAGGTTAGCTCGCTGATGAGTTAACTCTTCCCTTGTCAAAAATAGGTCAGGAGCCTTTAAGCAAATAAGCATCAGAACTTTCTAGTTGAACTTCCACAGTGAATCCTCAGGCTGGTGGATCGATGTCTCCTCAGATTAACTTGAAACTGGGAAACTGTTCATTAAGAAATAAAAGACACATGTAAAAATGATCACAGCTGGATGAGAGGAGATGAGGAAGAGGTGGATGAAGAGGAGGAAGAGAACGAGGAGCAGCTGTGAGAGACGAGAAGCTGTTTGTACAAGAAACCACCAGAGTGAATTCCTCATGAAGGAGACACACACAGGTACACAAACAGCATGAAGGAGACACACACACAGGTACACAAACAGCAGTGGACACATGAGACACCAGAGGTCAGGGTTCACGGTCTGGTCTGTAATTAGGTTCAGAGGAAGAAGATGTTATTAACTCATCATTAGATCTGTTGCTGATCTCTTGTTTCACCTGTTTTGTTCCAGCTCTGGTCGAAGCATCTTTCTAATCACCTGCATTATTCACAATCCGCTGAGTGTTGAGTGAAGAAAAGACCATTTGTGCAAATAGAAGTCAAGAAGAAAGGAGAGAAACCAGCAGCTTCATTATGCTGCAGATCAGAGTTCATCCAAGTGAGAATATATCAAAAAGAAAAAGTAGCTGCAAACCTCATCCATCAGGAAACCACACAACTTTCTGAAGTGGGGGAATTTACGCTCCAGTTGAATCAGATTAAACCTTTAAATAAAGGAAATAAAGCTGTGACAGCAGGAGGCTGCAGGAATCCAGGCAGACAGAGCTTCAGCTGACTGATGGTGTTTGGCACCGACCAGCACCTGCAGCTGGGGGGAGTGGCAGGTGCTCGGTTTAGAACCCGGACCCCGAAGAGAACCGAGGCCAACAGAGAATTCAAGGCAGGTGAATAATAATAAAGTCTGATTTGCATTCCCGGCTTTGAAGCTGCTCCCTGTGTCTCGTGTGTTCAGAGGTGAAACAGGATCAGCAGAAGTTTCACAGAGTTCATCACAAGAAACTTTAGAGGAAAGAGGATTTCACTGATTCTACAGGAACAGAACAAAGTCTGAACAGGAGCTGGGAAGTGTCCACAGCGTCCAAAACTGTCCTGTAAAGCACTTGAGTGGTTATCTAGAAAATAACTTTATAGATACAGACGAGAAACATTTCAGTTTGGAAACAGGCTAACGTTAGCATCAGAGACACAAGGACGAGATGTTAATAAACTGCACTGATCAGAGACTCACTGTGGAGACGCAGGCAACACAAACAAAGAGCCTGTCGGTCAAAGACTAATATTATTGAATGGTATTAAAGTGTATTGATAATATATCGACTCATCTTTTCCCTGTGAGATGAGAACTGAAGCAAAGACCTCAGTCTGATCTGAATGAACCAGGAGAAATCCCTGTGAGACAGCGTGATTATTGACTTAATGTGTCCTGGTCTATTATTGTAAAGCAGACAGTTGTCCTATTTAGGGGACACATGTGATATGTGTCTCTCCAGACTTTTTGAATAAAGATTCTTTACGTGATTTTTAACGTCTCTGAAAAAGGAGCTGGATGAATCTCCCTAAAATCTGTGGAGCAATGAGGATTCAGCTGAGAGAACGAAGCAGTCTTCAGACCTGCACTGAACTCTGGATAATCTCCTTCAACCTCATCAACAGATGAATGTCCCTGCTAACGCCCGTCAGACGTGAAACCTGAAGAACACAAAGATCTCAGGATGAAGAAGAGGAGCCGGACACGTAGAAGACGAAGACGTCCACTTGGAAACACGAGGAGATTCCAGATCTTCTGTTGATGAGGCCGACGCCGTGTGGAGGAGCTGGAAACAACAACACTGATCTTTCCACAGCAGAGTTTATACGTCATGTCCTGCCTCCTGCTGCTCTACAGGCTCCGCCCCTGCTGCTCTACAGGCTCCGCCCCTCGCCTGGATGTGACCCGGGCGATCTGCTGCTGCTGCTTCACAAGAGACAGAGGAACTTTGGATAAGGTCTGGACCCAGTTGTGGAGATATTCACGTGTGAAAACATCTGGATCAGTGGCTGTAAACAGTCAGGTTGTTTACCTGCACGGTTTCCAACCAGCGCCTGAATGACTCAGTGTTTGTGCGACGCCTGAATTAAACTGCTCGGTGTGATTCTTTATGATTTAATGCTCTCTTTCATTTTTCCATTCACGTCCAGACGGTCCAGTTGTCTCCAGTTGATCTGAAGTCACTGCTCGTTGGTTCTTTTGAAGTCGTCTCTCTGATGCTCACTCACTGGTTCCTAACGACTCTCGATTGGTTTACTACGGAGCCTTTCGACTGCACATGCTGTAAACATATAAAACATCAAAGCTTGCTGTGCGATATTTCCCCCCCGATCATTATGTGCCATAGAATCCATGCAACATGAAAGTGGGAGTTCTGTGACAGCGGCGTCTCAGAGCGTCTGTTAATGACACGGCGCCTGGCGCTGGTTTCTCCTCCTGAAGAGAAGGAGTTCAGATTGAAAGAGTCTTGGTATCAGCAGCAGGTTCGAAGTCACAGAGCGACTCAAACAAGCAGCTGGAGAGAAGCTCTTATTATCTGCTGGAGTCCTGCTGATCTGCAGTAATGGTTATAACAGCTCCCACTGTGCACACACACACACACACACACACACACACACACACACACACACACACACACACTCACAGATCAAAGTGATATGCACGTCTCTTCATGATAGCAGCATGCTCCATTGTACAGTGTCTACTTATATCTTCAGTAGATAGTTCTCAACTCTCTGTGGCTGATCGGTGGAAACATGTTTGATACAGAAGCTCCTGCAGATCGTGATGTAAAGACCAGGCCAGTGGGAGCTGCCCAGTGTTGCATGATGGGAAATGAAGTAATGTTCCAGAAGCTTCACATCATCGTATTTTTAAGGAAAAGAAACGGACGTGACCGGAGTCGGGATGAGTGATCGATACGGACGTTTCAAAGCTGAAGTCCAGGACTCCACTTCCTGTTTGGGTTCATCACACAGTGAATTCATTTCTCTGTCTCCACCAACTTTTTATTAACTTTATGATTTTGAGAGCCGCTCTTATATGACCGAGCTTTAGAAAAGTTTTATTTTTATTTTTTTTAAACATATATTTATTGGTTTTATACAGTTTTATACATTTACATCAATTTACATACATACATGAACCTTCCCCAACCTGAACATATGGCGGTATAAAATGTCAGTACATAATACAAATATCACAAAAATGGCTAAGTTGTGATTAAAACATCAATTCAAGGACAAAAAATTACAATAAAAATACTAATTTAGTTTAAACTAAATTAAAACAACATTTTTAGAAGAGATTTAACAAGCAGTCAATTAAAAAAACATGAAAATACAATAATAACGGCTTCATCTTTTCTTATTGTACTAATTCGTGGATGTTGTGGATCTGGGAGACTTTGAACACTGGGATGTTTAGGACTCGATGGTCTTGAGTTTCCTGGGAGTTTCTCCGTGGATCTGTTTGGGTTCAGAGCCGCTAACAGAACTAATCACTGCTGTGGAAATACGAGCGGAGCCGTCACATTGTTAATGTTTCAGTGGAGCTTCGTAATTACAGAGTCGTGCTCTTTAAATTCAGCATCTGACTTCATTTATCTGTAGTTTTCACTCTGTTCAATAAGAATCTCTTCACCAGCAGAGAAGCAAAAACTGGAGCTGGAAGATTTTGTCATTTTTCTTCTGCTTCAGTTTGTTAATTTATCGAAACCTCAGTTGTTTGTTGCCTCTGCTCTTTGTGCACACTCTTCCAGTCTGCAGTACCGGCTTCCACCTCTGGGGAAGAACACAGTTCCTATTATCTTAATGCAATCGAGACAGAAAGAAATCGAAGGGTCCTCCACTGTTTCAAAACCAGAAGATTTTAGTGACTTGATTTTTATTATTTCACATATTAAAACAATGCAGGTGATGTGTGCATGTGTTTTCCAAACACACTTTTCTCAAATTGCTCTTGTTCTGGAACAGAAATCAACAGAACAGAAATCGCATTGTTAATGAGGAGACAAACAAAAATATACACAACTAATACACTTCCCCATGACGTCTGAAATGTTTAATGCTTCTATAGGCTCCAACTTCATCGTTAAACAGGGAGTGATGATCTGTAAACCCTCTGTGGCAGGTGGATGTTGGATTCATGCTAAATATAATACAATAACTAGTTATTTAGAAACATAGATTAATATACACTCTAGTTGTTAGTCCAATTTGCAGAGATTAAAAGTCATTGATCTGGTTGAGAGATTGTAAGGCGGAGTCAGCCTCTGCCACGTGTATGATCATTATTTTATTCGTACAATAATTTCACCTTCCATAAATCATACGATCAGGAAAAGACAAACTCTCCATGATGTTGGTTACGTTGTTTTGCCAAAATCAACCGGTGGGAAAATTCTGTCAAAGCACGTGTTCAGATGGAAAGTGGAACAAAAAGGAGCCAGAAGATCGAGCAGAATGAAGTTTGAGGGTGAAAACGATTTGAATCGGCTGCACAGGAAGTGAAGGAGTCTCTCCAGGATGTGTGTGTACAGTAGATGTTTCCTTCACCAGCAGATGAAAACCTGAAAAAACAGAAACATCAATTTGCACGGACAGAAAACTGAATTGTTCTGTTATGAACTGATGTAATAAAAGTCAAACTCTATCAAAATGATGGAAGGAGGAAGGTGTGGAGAGAGAAAGAAGGAGCTCCTGACCCAGGGCGAGCTGCTCATCTGTCAGACATGCTGCTCGGGTTGTGGCTCGGGGGGGTGGGGGGGGGGCTGCCGATGGAACCGGGTCTCTGGCGTTTATGGATGATCTGACGAGAACAGCTGGATGAATGTGGAGGTTTACAGGAGATTTCTGTGCTCAGATTGAGTCAGATGATAAAAAGTGAGTGGAAGAGATTTCATCATTCAGCAGGATGAGAAACAACGAGTCTGCTGGTGTCTGTGGGTCGGAGACTTGAGGCAGGAGCACGTCTCCCACTGTTCTCTCATGTTAGAGTCTCCACACTCTCACAATATCAATATGTTATTTAATTTTACATTTCAGCTCAGAGCCTTCTACAGCTGATTGACAGGAGAGTGGGTGAAATGTGAGCGTCAGCACAGCAGTGGGGGGTGAAAAGAGAGAGAGAGAGAGAGAGCGAGAGAGAGCGTGGTGCTGGGCGAGAGAGAGCCGGGGATGTGTGATCTCCCCTGTTTCAGTTTCAAAGGGTTGTTACCGGCAGCGCTCAAGGTCAAGGACCCTGTTGTCCACAGACTTTGAAGTGAGAGAGAAGTGAGAGCACCGAGGTGAAGAAAGAGAGGAAATAAATGAATGTGAGTGTCGCTCGTCCATCAGTCACAGACCCACGATAACAACACTGATGTGTCAGATGAAGCGATGCCTTTAAGAGACCAGCGGCGGAGTAATCACTGACTAGAAGCTGTTAGGGATCATTAATACGTTTGATTCAGAAGAAGAAGACAAGAGCTGGTCTCAAAGTGGGATTCCCTCTGAGATACAATCAGTAGAAATAACAATCTGCTGCAGTTACAGGAGATGAAGTCGACGTTTGACCCGACAGGTAAACAACAAGTCCTCCAAACTAAATGAGGAAAAGTACTTCATCACAACAAGTGTTTTCCACTCTTCTGCTGCGAGGATCATTTCTCATCATTACTCCATCGTCCCTCTTCAGTCTTCACCTCGGGGAGATAACCACTGTCTTCATTTACGCTGGACGTCAAGTAGACGCTCACAGGTCGTTTCAGGCACTTGAGGAAATGACCCGGCTGCTGCTTTCCTGATGAGGACGCTCTCCAGGTGACACACTGATCCCTGCATGCTGATCAGGAGCCGACCACGGCGTGATGAGGCTGTTTCTCTTTTCTTCTCCATCGAAGAAAAGAGAAACACCCTAAATAATAGAAGAAATAGTCCCTGAAGGAGACGGATTGTAGACAAGTCTGCGCTGAAGATAAATATGAAAATACATCAACTGACAAATAAAACTCAAATTCAAATTAAATTCCGAAAATGTTAAACTCCATATACCCTCTACTGGGGCCAATTAACCGAGGTGGCAGGTTCTCTATGAATAAAAGGGTCTGTAGTTAAATTCAATCCATTTAAATTAAACCCAAACATCGTCCCTATTAATGCCAGTACACATGATTACATGGAGGAGACTGCAGTTCCAGCTTATAAATCCTTAATGAAGTATGGCTTATTAAAAAGTTAAACCATCTCTGAATTATTCACGGAGGATACATGAATCCATAAAGGGAAACAAAGTGAAAGTTGGAGGCTGCGGCAGCAAGCAGCACGATTTCCTGACAAAGAGGCACAGAGAGCTCCTGTTCTGCTTCAGAGCCCAAAGCAAACCAGGCTGGTTGACTGTGTAAATAGAATCGCACTCTGCAGACTTCACAATAAGAGTCTCAAGTTATTTATCATCAGTCAGCAGCTTCAGGCGATACATCTTGGCAACATCACAGATTAGAACTCCAGCTCCCCGGCTCTTCAGAGTTTGGGAGGCGTTGGAAGAGAGGGAGCGATCTCATGAATCTTTGGTGAGTTTTGCCTTCAGGGTTTCGTCTCCTTCCAGGATCTTCTTCTGTTTGGATTCACAGTCTGCATATGTCCTGTCGGGGGGGAAATCTGCTAAAAATGCGAAAGTTCTGCTGAACCGCAGCCATGAAATGTCACGTGATGCATAACATCAACACGTCTGACGGAGAACAAACCCCACAGGTGACCTTTGCAGAGAATAAATATTGTTTCAAGTCATACTTTATGACACGATGCCACCAGAGAGGTATGAATGTGAATCCATCTGGAGGTCACACCAGGCTGAAGGTCATCCTGTGTGCGTCTGATTGAAGGATCGTTACACACGAGACACAAAGAACCCTTTCAAGACCTCCTCAGAATAAACACAACCTTAAAGCTGCTACACACCAGCCCATTGCTCTCTGGGAAAAACCACCTGCTACTCCAGAGACGCTTTTATCTAAAGTGCTTTACAGTGGAGCAGTATGTGTTTTAACACAAGTGACCTCATCCAAGGAAGGGCCGGTGTTACAAACACACAACACACACACAGTTACACACCCGTTTGTGCCTTTACACATCTAAATGCGTTTTAACCCTAAACACCACGAGTACAATGTGAACACCAAACCTTTCATTAACCTTTACAAGAATGTTCTTTCCCAGACGTCCTGGTACCTTCGAGAATTCATCCTTGAATAAGTGGCCCAAAAAAATCCTGTCTTCTTTTTCCTTTTGAAGAAGTCGTGTCTGACCGAGACGTCTTTTTACTTCACGTTACGTCTCATCTTCCCAAACATGACCTTCTACAATTCTGACCAAAAGTGCAGACGGGCTGAACTTACCATTTACGCAGCCTTTGCATGGTTTTTGCAGAAATGTAATTTGAGGAAATCACAAGCTGTAAAGACATAATCTTCAAATCAAAAAAACGATTATGTGTCAGACCGTCCTCTCTTCCTGAGACACAAACCTGAACCGGTTAGAACCAGTCACAACTTTCTTTTGCCTTCAAAGAAATAACGACCTTCTAAAAAAGAAAATGCTGACCCTCCAGGTTTCACACTCACAAAGATCAACACACACACACACACACACACACACACACACACACACACACAGCCCGGGAGTTCACTTCCAATACCTCAAGTGAATAGAAGTTGACTCTGGGCTGATTCGTGGACGACCGCTCCACTGGACCTGTCTCACTGACTTATTGGACGGATAATGAACAGACCACAATCAGCCGGAGGTGGGATGGAAGTGGGAACCTGTACATTTGGGAACCGGTCACATGTGCGTCACCTTTTAAATGTGGTTGGATCTTTCTCATCAGTACAAAGAGATCAGTGCTACGACTGCTGCTTCCACTTCTGAGTACGACTACAAACCAAAGTCTGGGAGAAAACTGAGCCGTCATGGAAGAGCTGGATTTCTCTCGCTGTCTTTTGATCCTTTCACTTTAGAAGTCGTTTAATTGACTCAAATTCAAAGTCACTGTCTGAAACCTGATCCTACATTTGGTTGGAATGTTCCACTTCAACCACTGACTAGATTATACAAGAACATAATTCAGTTTCCTACGTGATGATGCTGTTCAGGCTCAATTCATGTGATGACCTTGAAGGGAAATCACATGAAAAAGAATTAAATACAGAACAATACAATAAATAAAGACACTATCAAATCAAGAAATGGTATAACATATATAATAGAAAGTATTAATTGTAAGAGCTGTTCCTGTGACAGTATTCAACGGTTCTTGCTCATGTGAAAGAAATGATGAAGCGATTTTATTTCTATCGTAGCACAAACTGTCCTAATATGATGTATCCAGCTTTATTAATGGTACGTTCACTATATCCAGATCATCTCTGTTTAAGCATTTGATAACACCCCCCGTGATCGAGATGGTACGACCTCAAACTGGGATTCGTAGACTGTGTGAGGGATTGTTATTGGTGGTGTCCACTGCTTGAGTTGTTCTGGATTTCAAAGACATTAATACAGAGAATAAAGTATAATTTAGCAAAAATGTCCGGGTAAACTTTCCAGTAATAATCAGTTGAGATCCCACTCTTCTACCTGAACAAGTGTTTTCAGGTTGTCAGTGTTTATAACGAGCCTTGATGAGCTGGACCAGAATGCACTGCTGCCACAACATATGTTCCGCCTTTCCAGCGAGTCGGCGTTTCGCTGTCAGTCATCGAGACGAGAATGCAACTTGTCAAGGTCCTGTTGGACGAGACACTGAGTGATGTTCCTCATCTCATCCTCCGCTGATTCCAAGCAAATTCCACCGCTCGCCCGCCGTCTCCAAGGGAGAGGGAGAGGGAGAGGAAGAGGAAGAGGAAGAGGAAGAGGAAGAGGAAGAGGAAGAGGAAGAGGAAGAGGAAGAGGAAGAGGAAGAGGAAGAGGAAGAGGAAGAGGAAGAGGAAGAGGAAGAGGAAGAGGAAGAGGAAGAGGGAGAGGAAGAGGGAGAGGGAGAGGAAGAGGAAGAGGAAGAGGGAGGGGAAGAGGGAGAGGGAGAGGGAGAGGGAGAGGGAGTGGGAGAGGGAGAGGGAGAGGGAGAGGAAGAGGGAGAGGAAGAGGGAGAGGGAGAGGGAGAGGGAGAGGAAGAGGGAGAGGGAGGGGAAGAGGGAGAGGAAGAGGGAGAGGGAGTGGGAGAGGGAGAGGGAGAGGGAGAGGAAGAGGAAGAGGGAGAGGGAGAGGGAGAGGGAGAGGGAGAGGGAGAGGGAGAGGGAGAGGAAGAGGAAGAGGAAGAGGAAGAGGAAACAGTGAACAAAGTGTAACTCAACCCGATCCTGACTCCTAGAGAAACGGGTTGTTATGTGTGCGTCACAGCTTCGGCCTCGATGGCGAACAGTGTTGTTGTAGCTCCTTGTTCTTGTTGTGGGAGGCGGCCTGCTCATCTGGGAGGCGGCCTGCTCATCTGGGCCTTGTTCCACTTCTGAGCCCAATTCAAGAGAAGCACATGAATACACATGAGGTGGATGAGAAGCAGGATAAGAAACGGGTGTTAACAATGGATTTGAAGAAAAGTGAAGATGGAGAACAAACACTTTGTGATTCAGAGGACACGGGGAGAAGAGAGGAGAATAGATAAGAGAAATTACATTTATTAACTTCTTCAGCCAGGGGGCGCCACTGAGATGAAGAAGCTCCTTTCAGCAGAGAGCCGGCCGAGGAAGCAGCAACAAGATAAGTCAGGCCGGGCTCCGCTGGGAGCTCGGCCTTAAAGCCTTGCTTTCCTTTTATCATTGTTTACTGTGGCGAGAGGAGTGTGACACAGAAAGTGTTGGAAAGTTTCACCATCTCACCCCCCCCCCCCTTCGCTCTCAGAGGGGATGAGGCCTTTTCCACTTGATTGAGGAGGTCATGAAGAAGAAAGAAGCTCAACACACCTGAGACGGGCTCAGACCAGAGGAAACCTGCTGTGGGTGAAGTCCTGAGCCGCTGCTGTTTGTATGTGAGGGTGAAACCTCTTCTGCTCATCTCAACACACAGTGTGGGGACTGGGTCCTGGTCCTGGTCCAGAAGGTCAAAGCTTTAATGTGTGATACTAAGAAGATGAAGGTTAAACGTGACCAAGAGGTCTCATGGTAGCAGCTCATTTAAATCCCAGTTCACTGCTAACACCAGCATGCTAACACACTCAGTGACAGTTAGCATGCACACGAGAGACAACAGCTGGGGCTCCATCCTTCACGGTTTCCTGTTTCCTGTCAGCTGCTTGTCCTGCGATGACCAGCATCAGCTTCTGTGATCGGCTGCAGCTCAGCAACTCATTTCCATCAAACTGCCTCCAAACGTTGATGAGATGTTTCCGTGTTGAAGAATCCACCGACCGTCCTTCCGTCCTCAGACACACAACTGGACGACTCCTCTGTTTCCTTGTTGTGGCTCAAAGCTGAGACGCTGTCACAAGCTGACGGTCAAGTCACGTGGTTTGACTGATGTGATTAAATCCACAGGTTTCAGCCGTGAGAGCTGCTGGCCGGATGGAGCCGGTTCTGACTCTGAGTTGCAGCCGCTCCACTTGTTCTCTGTGGTCAGACTCTCTCCACGGTGCCTGCTGGTCATTTCACAGCCTGTAAACAGGAAGAGGGCGTCTGCAGAACACCGCTCACCTGGAGGCTTTTCCCTTCGCTCCAACCTAAGAAGCTCATTTCTCCCTTCACTTGTTTATACACATATAGAACATTCACTCTACAGACACATAGCTTGTAACAGAAAACTAGTTCCCGGTCGGATTCACTCGATGTTGACTCTGGGTGCAAACCTGCAATTGGACGCCTTTTACAGGCCATTAGAAAAAAACAACACCATCTGTGCTGGAACCATAGACTGTATGTAAAGGCTGGAGCCCACAAGATGAAAATGGCAGATTTGACAGAAATGTGATCACAGTGAATTTGGATCTTCACTGGTTTCTGTGGGAGAATTGGTCATTTAGTCATAAGATATGCATCTGACTTGTTGGGCCTCTCCCCATCAGACCCGCCTTAGAGCTCCCAGTTTGCCGCCCGGTTGTTTTGGTCGAACCAGAAGGTCTTTGGTCCAGTTCTGGTTCATTCTGAGTCCAAGACCTGATCCACTGATTCTCAGAAGAGTGAAGATGAAACATATTTTTTCCCGAGGCATCGATCTGGTTCATCTTTTATTGGGAACTTCCTCATGTGAAATAGTTTCAAGTTCTTCTCGACTCCTTGCAGCTGCATCGATGCTGAATCTTTGTCTTCGTGCTGCCTGACACGATCGGGATTGTTGGAAGATAAACTAACAAGCCTGATTATTATTTGTCTTTCTTTGGCCAGTTCCAGTTCGACACTAAGACCATCATGGATCAATGTGCCACACTGACACTGGTTGGAAGTGAGGAGAGTGTAACAATCATCAGAAACTTCAGACGGTGCATTATTAGAGAATTGATTGTTCTACTACCACATAGCTTCAGAGGAAACAACAATAAATAATAACTATGTACTATGACATGGAGGACTGTTGGGATGGAACTTGCCAGCTGGCCAGAGTTTTACCTTGTGGGGTTTCCATGGGTTTTCTCCAGGGACTCGTCTCGGGCCCAGTGTCCGTTGGGATCAGCTCCGTCCTTCCCTCCACCCTCAGGGGAGAAGTGGTTTAGAAAAGGATGGATGAATAAATCATTGTAAACAACAAATAAAGCTTCAATCCCATCCCAGGCTCAACGTAACATCTGTAAGTGATGATTTTAACTCGTGTTCTTCCAGCTCCTACAGTTACGTCTGTTTGTTAGCAGCATATCTCAAAAACAAACACTGGCCTTAATCTAAGAATAGCATGTGAGTCCTTGTTTCCTGAGTTCTAAGAGTATATTTGCTTATTCCATCAACTGCACCAAAGTACCAACCTACTTGAACTGCCCCTCGGTGTAATAACATTTGTCTCGGGCTGTAGTGTCAGTGTTTGCTCAGCACAGTTTGTTTTTCTTGTAAATACAGAGAGACAGACAGGAAGGAAACATGAGGCAAGGAACTGAGAGAAATGCTTCAAAGATGCGAAAACATCGAAACGAGTTAATGAGCGAGAGACGAGATGGAAGACGGAGGAGGAGGTGGGCAGCGAGTCTGCATCAGCTCATGATTAATAGTATAATTAGCTTGTGTTATACAATTAATGAGAACTAATGAAATCCAGCAGACAGAGCTGACACGACAACAGAAAACAACTGTGGGCATGTTTGCTCATTTTTCATCTGGACCACATCACAACAACACAACCTAAGTGACATGAAACACACACAGACACACACAGGGAAGTTGTGATCTGGCTCTTTCAACACACTCACATCCTCTGGAAACACAGTCCTGGTTTCTTTAGCGCCTGGTCGGGGACAATTACCAACATTAGAGAGTCATGGATAAAAATCACCTGCATCCGAATGAGCTGACCTCCTCTGTGGAGTAATGAGAGCGGCTCTCTTCACAGAGAAACAGATGTCCATTAGTGCAGTGCTAAGAGGAAGAGGTATTAAGATCATTAAAAGCAATTAGTGCTAATGTCCACATGAGTAGTTGCCAACTTCCTACGTTTGACTAATGGTGCAGAGGTGAGAGAAAAGGAGGAAGACAGGAAGTGTGGGTCTGCTCGCAGGAGGGAAACAGGAAGTGTGGGTCTGCACTCGCAGGAGGGAAACAGGAAGTGTGGGTCTGCTCGCAGGAGGGAAACAGGAAGTGTGGGTCTGGCTTGCAGGAGGGAAACAGGAAGTGTGGGTCTGGCTCGCAGGAGGGAAACAGGAAGTGTGGGTCTGCGCTCGCAGGAGGGAAACAGGAAGTGTGGGTCTGCTCGCAGGAGGGAAACAGGAAGTGTGGGTCTGGCTCGCAGGAGGGAAACAAGAAGTGTGGGTCTGCGCCCGCAGGAGGGAAACAGGAAGTGTGGGTCTGCACTCGCAGGAGGGAAACAGGAAGTGTGGGTCTGTTCGCAGGAGGGAAACAGGAAGTGTGGGTCTGCGCCCGCAGGAGGGAAACAGGAAGTGTGGGTCTGGCTCGCAGGAGGGAAACAGGAAGTGTGGGTCTGTGCCCGCAGGAGAGAAACAGGAAGTGTGGGTCTGCGCTCGCATGAGGGAAACAGGAAGTGTGGGTCTGCGCCCGCAGGAGGGAAACAGGAAGTGTGGGTCTGCGCCCGCAGGAGGGAAACAGGAAGTGTGGGTCTGCGCTCGCAGGAGGGAAACAGGAAGTGCAGAGTCCACCGAGCAGATGTGTCTGTGTGATGCGTGCAGAGGTTTCCAGATGTAAGAAAACAACTGGCAGTGATTGACAGGGCGGGGGGGAACAATCACGATACCCTCCATCCACTGCCCCTGTGGTTATGATGCTTCTTCCCGGAAACTTTGAAAACTCTAAAGTACAGATAATAAATATTGTTTTCCTTTAAACTTCAGTATTTGATTCTGCAGGATCTTGAAGGAGCTGCAGTGAACAGAACCATCACTAACACAGAGACTCTTCACTTCATGGTGAGTTTCAAACCGAGTGAATGATCAAGAAGATAAAACACAGATGTTCTGTAGTTTTACCACGAATAACAGTCCTGTGATGTCAAAGCGTTAGAATCAGAAACCTGTGAGTTTCCGTTTCAGCCTCAGTGAGCCGGTACTTACACATGAGCTGAAAACAGAATCCAGCTGTGACTCAAGCTTCCAGTAAGTGTTGTAAACATCCACGTGTCAGGAACAGCTTCACTGAGGCTCATCATCCGTTCAGCATCTCCACACCTCGGCTACAATGATACAAGTTAGATGATGTTTCTACAATTATATCTGGCCTGGCTCGCAGGAGGGAAACAGGAAGTGTGGGTCTGCGCTCGCAGGAGGGAAACAGGAAGTGTGGGTCTGCGCTCGCAGGAGGGAAACAGGAAGTGTGGGTCTGCACTCGCAGGAGGGAAACAGGAAGTGTGGGTCTGCGCTCGCAGGAGGGAAACAGGAAGTGTGGGTCTGCGCTCGCAGGTGGGAAACAGGAAGAGTGGGTCTGGCTCGCAGGAGGGAAACAGGAAGTGTGGGTCTGCGCTCGCAGGAGGGAAACAGGAAGTGTGGGTCTGCGCCCGCAGGAGGGAAACAGGAAGTGTGGGTCTGCGCCCGCAGGAGGGAAACAGGAAGTGTGGGTCTGGCTCGCAGCAGGGAAACAGGAAGTGTGGGTCTGCGCTCGCAGGAGGGAAACAGGAAGTGTGGGTCTGCGCCCGCAGGAGGGAAACAGGAAGTGTGGGTCTGTGCCCGCAGGAGGGAAACAGGAAGTGTGGGTCTGGCTCGCAGCAGGGAAACAGGAAGTGTGGGTCTGTTCGCAGGAGGGAAACAGGAAGAGTGGGTCTGCGCTCGCAGGAGGGAAACAGGAAGTTCGGGTCTGCGCTCGCAGGAGGGAAACAGGAAGTGTCGGTCTGCGCTCGCAGGAGGGAAACAGGAAGTGTGGGTCTGTTCGCAGGAGGGAAACAGGAAGAGTGGGTCTGCGCTCGCAGGACGGAAACAGGAAGTGTAGGTCTGCGCCCGCAGGAGGGAAACAGGAAGTGTAGGTCTGCGCTCGCAGGAGGGAAACAGGAAGTGTGGGTCTGCTCGCAGGAGGGAAACAGGAAGTGTGGGTCTGCGCTCGCAGGAGGGAAACAGGAAGTGTGGGTCTGCGCTCGCAGGAGGGAAACAGGAAGTGTGGGTCTGCTCGCAGGAGGGAAACAGGAAGTGTGGGTCTGCGCTCGCAGGAGGGAAACAGGAAGTGTGGGTCTGCGCTCGCAGGAGAGAAACAGGAAGTGTGGGTCTGGCTCGCAGGAGGGAAACAGGAAGAGTGGGTCTGGCTCGCAGCAGGGAAACAGGAAGTGTGGGTCTGGCTCGCAGGAGGGAAACAGGAAGTGCAGAGTCCACCGAGCAGATGTGTCTGTGTGATGCGTGCAGAGGTTTCCAGATGTAAGAAAACAACTGGCAGTGATTGACAGGGCGGGGGGGAACAATCACGATACCCTCCATCCACTGCCCCTGTGGTTATGATGCTTCTTCCCGGAAACTTTGAAAACTCTAAAGTACAGATAATAAATATTGTTTTCCTTTAAACTTCAGTATTTGATTCTGCAGGATCTTGAAGGAGCTGCAGTGAACAGAACCATCACTAACACAGAGACTCTTCACTTCATGGTGAGTTTCAAACCGAGGAAATGATCAAGAAGATAAAACACAGAGGTTCTGTAGTTTTACCACGAATAACAATCCCGTGATGTCAAAGCGTTAGAATCAGAAACCTGTGAGTTTCCGTTTCAGCCTCAGTGAGCCGGTACTTACACATGAGCTGAAAACAGAATCCAGCTGTGACTCAAGCTTCCAGTAAGTGTTGTAAACATCCACGTGTCAGGAACAGCTTCACTGAGGCTCAGCATCCGTTCAGCATCTCCACACCTCGGCTACAATGATACAAGTTAGATGATGTTACTAAAATTATATCTGCTCCTCACTTTCTCACACTTCTTTCATCAGACGCACAAAACAAAACGCTGCCTGAGGAAAGAACAAATATGAAAGAATCAGTAGTAGATGATTTTATTGTTTTTGTTTTACATGTATTACAATCTGCCCTGAAAACATAAACCAGATATTATTTCAATATAAATACTGACTGTGTGTGTGACCTTATAAGGAGACCCACAATTAAAACACGTCAATACAAATTCAAATTTCACTTTTTAATTATGATTCAAACAAAGGTTTGCTCGACTTTGAGAGTGAGTGCACGTGAACGACTGGACCATCGATTCCTACATGTTGCTAATGGGTTCTGCTGTGTGTGTGTGTGTGTGTGTGTGTGTGTGAGTGTGTGTGTGAGTGTGTGTGAGTTTTCAGGTTTGTTATTGTGTGAACAGATTATATCGGATAAGGAACCGAAACACTTGTCTGGATGAAGATTGATTTGGTTTCAAATTCAGTTTTAAGATGAAAACATATCGTGGACGTCGACACATTAAATTGAAAACTTGTGATTTATTAAATATGCATTATTATGCAGTTGTGACCTGTTTTCTGACTCTTACGTGTTCCTGTGTAAAGAACCTGGTATATTAAAATCCATGATCATGTTTCACATTCATCATTATCAGTCTACAGTGGAACCCCAGTAATCAGCCGAGGGAAACAGGGATTAGTTCACAGATGAGTTCTCCAGCGTCGTCGGAAAAGGTCTCAGATGTAAAAGCTTTTGTTCGTCTCCTCTTTAATCCACATTTCCTCATTTTCCCTCCATTACATTCTTGAAGAGACGCGTTATCTTCTCTCAGGTCCCGAGAGAGAAATGTAATTATCTTTACTCATGTACTCCATTAGTTCTTTTAGTTGGTTTGAAGGATTAATAGTCTCGACCTGAGGCCTCCACCATCTCCACCAGAGAACCTCAGCTGCACACAAGGATCCAGGAGAAGCTCTCAACGATTATATCCATGGGAAACACTTTCAGTTTGAAATAACAACACAACAAACTGCTCCGAAGACACAAAGTATTGTAACACAAAGTACTGAAACGCACTGCCTTACTCAGCCTCCAAAAGATCTTTTACATTTTCAGGTTTGATCCTGAGATGTCAGAGGACAAACTGTGTATTTATATGTAATTGCAGGTTAAATATTAATATGTTGTGTTATTGCACTGGTTCATTTTGATAAACCTCAAAGAAAAATGTTGGAAATAGACATCCCAGTTGTTCCTTCTGTGTCTCAAGACTTGTCGACAAAACACAGAATAACAACAATAAGAAGTCTTTGTCAATTCTAAACCATCTTTCTACTGTAAAGGTTATTACACATCCACACATATTAATACTTCCCCTTCAGAGGTGAGTGCTGTTGGAAATGTGTGGACAATCTTCTCATCTTGTGTGTGGATCAAACCAAGTGATACTTTAAAAGAGAACTGAACCAAAGCTTCTCACTAGGACGAGCACGGACACAAGTTCCCATGATCACCTGCACAAAATGCCAGAGATGTTTTTTATAGTAACAATAAATAAACCTCCAGATTCTGCAGAGCTTTTCATCTCATGGACACGTTCAATAGTGAAGACTGAGCTGCAGGTTGTTTCCATCTCCTGCTCAGTTGCACCAACTCATTAACGTGTTTCTTAAACATCTGCTTTGAGGAAGAAGACACATCTGGATTCTCACTCTACAAAGAAGAGCCTGCTGGCCTCTCCCCCCCCCCCTCCTCCCTCCTCCCTCCTCCCTCAGTTTTAATTGGTTAGTTCCTCTTGACTCGTGAAGCAGGAACCTCTCAGAGAAACACGGCCGCATTAGAGCCACGAGAAATGGGATCTAATTATCATCCGGTCATTTGCTGACTTTAAGAAGGAAACAATTTTATACTCATGATCTCATTTAGCTTCATCGTCTCCTCGTCATTACCCAAAGCCCATCGACACGTGAGTGGGGATTCGGTTTGAGATCAACCGATAAATGAGAGAATCCCCTCAGCCTCCATCTTCCTGCTGACGCTGCCTCAATCCCTCTTTCCAGATCTCTCTCTCTCACCCCTGCTGCTTCTCTCTCAGCTGTCAACCCCCCCGCTGCACACTGGACATCATGGTCCGATGGAGTCTCCATCATCTGCAGAAGGAAGCGACTCAGTCCTGAGGCTGGAGCACTTCAGCCAAAATCTACATCCTCATACTAAGACTATTGTGCTCATGGTTATTATAAGTGAGGTGAAGACAGGAGGGAGAAGGCAACGTGCATGAATTAGAACAGTGGTTCACATGCATGAGCTCCGAGGGTTTGAGGGCAATCAGCTGTAATTACAGACCCCCTGTGCACCCACTGCCCCCCCCCACTGAGCGAGCAACCACGGCACATCACAGAAATAACTCTTCTCTATTAGAACAACCCGTGACTTGTGTTGGTGGAAGGTTGTGAGCGGCTGCTGAGCAGGAAAACACAAACTTCATCCATGTGTCTTTACATTTAACGTCAAAAAAAGGCCTCATGTGTTTCAAGCTTCCTGGATCAGACACGACAATTCATTGTGTTCCTTCCTGAGACACAACACACACGTCCAACAGGCTCCATGGTGTCTGTCAGGTGGATTCTGTGTAACCTACAAACAACCACACAAAACAACTACACAAACAGACACGGTAAAACAAGAGCTCCTTGTCAGAGCTAATTAAATGCTTTATTTATACAGAGCTTATCGACCAACTCAAAGATCTTTACAGAACAAGATGCATTCACCGATTAGTGCCAAGAAGAAAAATTCCTATGGCAATGAATTTCATCACCAATTCTTCATCTGATCATGGTGGAGTCAGAGTTCTC
>NC_083641.1:29460522-29465522 GCF_963576545.1 Limanda limanda | reverse complement strand
GTGATGAGGAGTCCTGAAGGAGATTAACAGGAAACATCAGAAGGTGCCCACTCTGTTTCCTGTTCTTCTAATGGGACCTGATGGGCCTTCAGTGATTGTTACTGCATTTAATTTGTTTTCCAACTTTATCTCTGAATCCACTGATGCATGAACACGGGACAAGAGTGTGAACATCCCCCTAGTGACCACCAGGGGGATGTGAGAGACACGCCCACCACAGGCTGACGAGAAAGATCTTTTCTCGTCTCGATGACCATTCAAAGCTCTTTATTACAGTGCTATAACCATTCACACATTCACACACATGTTTACAGTGCAACTGGTTTTGCTAGAATAAATGTCGTTATCCTGTCGAATCATTTTAAAGATAAAGTTAAAACCAAACATCTCCAATGATCTGTTTTAAATTCTTCCCTCATGTCTTTATTCTGTCAAATTAAGTCATTTTCCTGCCGACGCTGGTTTACAACTGCCCCCCCCCTAGATCCATTTCCATTTGCCAAGAAGCAGGTCCACTCCATCAGTGCTGCAGTCGTCCTCGGTGCCAAAAGCCTCTTTGTTAAACATTGCGCCCACCGACTGGGGGGGTGGCGGGGGGGGGGAGCCGGCAAATCATTACTGCAAACACTGTGGATTTAAGGAGCAGTCGAAATCTAAACGATTCACTGAGAGACGTCAGTTTTCACTTGTTAAGTGTTTGAGTCTCAGTCGGTGTTCACAGACCTGGTGTCTCCTGATCCTCAGATCCTCAAACAGGAAACACAAACACTTCCTGTTCCAGTCTGCGACGACCAATAAGAAGCCGAGCCGACTGGAACAGACCTGAGCTTTTTAATTGATTAGTTAACTGACGTTTCACTCACGCATGACGGGCGCGTGTTTCTTATTTTCCTTCCTGCACATTCACAGAATGAATTAGGGCTCTAATGGGAAGAGGCGTGTCCTGACCTTCCTCTGTGTCCTTCAGGAAAAGTTTCAGAGTGGAAGCGTCCTCGTCCTCCTGCTCCTGTAGAAACAGGAACCAGGGACGTGTGACATCACAGCCCCTCCTCCTGCGTTCAGTATCACAGGGAGGTGGATCCGGTGGATTCAGTATCACAGGGAGGTGGATCCGGTGGATTCAGTATCACAGGGAGGTCGATTCGGTGGATTCAGTATCACAGGGAGGTGGATCCGGTGGATTCAGTATCACAGGGAGGTGGATCCGGTGGATTCAGTATCACAGGGACGAGGATCCGGTGGATTCAGTATCACAGGGAGGTGGATCCGGTGGATTCAGTATCACAGGGAGGTGGATCCGGTGGATTCAGTATCACAGGGAGGTGGATCCGGTGGATTCAGTATCACAGGGAGGTGGATCCGGTGAATTCAGTATCACAGGGAGGTGGATCCGGTGGATTCAGTATCACAGGGGGGTGGATCCGGTGGATTCAGTATCACAGGGAGGTGGATCCGGTGAATTCAGTATCACAGGGAGGTGGATCCTGTGGATTCAGTATCACAGGGAGGTGGATTCAGTGGATTCAGTATCACAGGGAGGTGGATCCGGTGGATTCAGTATCACAGGGAGGTGGATCCGGTGGATTCAGTATCACAGGGGGGTGGATCCGGTGGATTCAGTATCACAGGGGGGTGGATCCGGTGGATTCAGTATCACAGGGAGGTGGATCCGGTGGATTCAGGATCACAGGGAGGTGGATCCGGTGGATTCAGTATCACAGGGGGGTGGATCCGGTGGATTCAGTATCACAGGGAGGTGGATCCGGTGGATTCAGTATCACAGGGATGTGGATCCGGTGGATTCAGTATCACAGGGAGGTGGATCCGGTGGATTCAGTATCACAGGGAGGTGGATCCGGTGACATAAATATCGAACCCCAGTGGCTCAGTGACACTCGCAGGTAGTTCCTATAACAACGGGACATTTTCATATCTGTGCTTATGAAAAACTCCAGTCAGCACAATAATCACATTTCTAGGCCAAGGCTGATCCCTGCTAGGAGGACACACAAACAATCACACAATCACACACACACACACACACGGAGGGGGTTCACATTTTAAAGAAATCTACGCCTCAGAACTCTGGTGGATTAAAGTTCTGAGGAAACACTGAGTAACTGACCTGTTTTCACACATTCTCAAGATACAACATAAAATAACTGAATCAAATAAACCTTTCAGATGCTTCAGGTTTTCATCCTGTCTTCAGCTCGGTGAGAGAATCCGTGGTGAAGAGGTAATAATTCAGATTTATGCTGCTCCGTCGTGTGCAGCTCGGTCACAGAGCCACAGCTGCTCCAGTGGAGAAACAGATTTGTTCTCCGGCCGGAGCACGTTGCTGGAAACCTTCTGCTCTGAAGTGTGTTCGGGAACAAAGACTCGTCTCCACTTTCCTGTCGTTCTGTCCATTTCTGCTCCAATTTGTTTGCTTCTGCAGCTGGAACTCAGTATTTTACCTTTTTATAAAACTGACAACATGTGAGTGTGTTTGTCTAAATAAAAAGTGTCTCGCTCCGCTGAGCGCTGACAGCTGTGAGCCGCAGCTCGTTTACCCAGATTCATTCTGCACAGCAACACAACTCAAACCCATAGTGACAATACAACAAGGCTATCAGAAGAAAACACACACAAAGTTTGGAGAAGTTGAAGGTGTCGGTTATTGTGTGATTTGTGTTTCTGCATATATAGATGTGTATTAATACTATGCACGTAAAAATATCACATTCAAAGACATCTTTCTTTTCTTTTGTTGGTGTGGAAGTAGCAGCTGAGCTCCTCTGGTGCAGGTGGAGGTGGAGGTAGTAGAGGAGGTGCAGGAGGTGGAGGAGGTGGAGGTGCAGGAGGTGGAGGAGGAGGTGCAGGAGGTGGAGGATGACAGCTCTAATAAGCACCTTGTGTAGAGAAAGTCCAGCTCAGCTCCGAGCTGCTGAGACAGATCCACACGATGCCTCATTTACTAACGGCTCCAACACACAGAGGAAAACCTGTTGCTATTCCTGATGGCCCTGCATGTGTGTGTGTGTGTGTGTGCGTGTGTGTCTGTGTGTGTGTGTGTGTGTGTGTGTGTGTGTGTGTTTGTGTATGTGTGTGTGTGTGTGTGTGTGTGTGTGTGTGTGTGTGTGTGTGTGTGTGTGTGTGTGTGTTGACTGCAGATTGGAAAGAAGCTTGTAAAGAGCAGGTTGTGTGTTTTCCTCCTCACGGCTGAGAGATGTGGATTTTACTTAAAGGAACATTCCACTGAAAGTCTTTCCCTCGAGGATCAAACACTCATGATAGGTTTGAAAAGTGTCTGTAATAATACTATTAGGAATATTTAGGATCTATTGTCATTGAAGTTTTCAGACAAACAGTGGAAAGTGGAGGTTTGTAAACAGTAAATCACACGTAGATCGTTTTTCATATATTAGCATTTTGCTGAATGTATCCGGATGTGAGAGGATCTCTGTGTGTGAAGGTGTTGTGCATGTATAAATGTTGTATTAGTACTATTTGTACTGCATAAGATTGTGTGTGTGTGTGTGTTTGTGTGTGTGTGTGTGTACTTGTCAGATGATGTGAGTGGACCTGACAGCAGTCGTCTGCTTCTTATTAGACGCAGACTCTTCTGAAGCCCGTCTGCTGCAGCTTCAACCAGAAGAAATAATATCCACTTCCCACTGTGAACCTTGTTAAGTAACAACCAATCAGCCAGTGTGTGTGTGTGTGTGTGTGTGTGTGTGTGTGTGTGTGTGTGTGTGTGTGTGTGTGTGTGTCAGCATTATGCTCATATAACATCACCTGCTCTTCATATTTTTCTAAATAGTTTTCATATCATATTTAACTTTGCAGAATCATTCTTGTCTCGTCTTCATCTGAGAGGTGAGCCTCATAATACAATAAAAAATAATTATTATGATATAATCATAATAATATATAATCATAATACTCTGACGTGTGTCTGTTATGCTCAGACAGATATATCCTGACCATCCTTACAACGGTCGCCTAGCAACCGAGCTACACACAAGAATGTTTTTACGTAGATTAAAAATAACCGTTAAGTTTTCGGTTGAGTTCTTACATTAAAAGGTAAATTCCCCTGTTTGTCACTAAAGAGCAATGCATCATGGGACATGTTGAAGGACAACACAACAACTGCAAAACATGTGAGTCTGCAGAACGATCTGGTTTCACATGTTTTCAAATGTTTTTCCTTTGCTTGAAAACAACAGCAACAAAGAACAGATTCTAACTCTTCACAGAATCTCATCATTTCATCTTTTAGTTAAAAAATCTCCGTCGTCTCATTTGCTCCCATGTGTTTTCAAGGTTTTCTTTATTTATCAGTTCATAACAGTCCTGATATATTTTTAAACCTTTTCCATTTTCTATTTCCAGTCACTGTTGAGCTTCCATCAATAAACTGCTCTTCACTATTTCACAATAAAAGCATCTCAGCTGAGTGTTTTTGTTGATGTTCCATTAAAATTCAGCTTAAAGCAAAACCCACATTTCATATGAATTGAATGACACTTATTGCTTGTTTCTTTTCATGGTCATTCTATTAATAATGTATTTTTACACTTGTCCTCTGAAATAAGAAGAAACAACACAATGAACAATCAGCCACAAAGACTCCGATAAATAAATATGTAGGACACTTGCTTAAATGATGTTGATTTGTGTGGGTTCTGTGGGGTGAGAATAATTTAAATCCAATAACAACTTCTATAATAATTCTCATTGATACAGTGAGGTATTGGAGGTTCGCCTGTGGGATTAAAAAACCCTGCGTCCTCTCTTTCTTTGATCTAATTGACTCTCTCTCTCGTTCCTCACTGACTGATCTGCTCGTGGTTTCCAGGCCGACGTGACTCATCGGTTTCCACCAGCAGGAAACTGATCTGAGATCTGGGTCACGGACGAGTTTCTAACCCAACTCCATTAAACCAGTGACAGTGACTTCAGTGATGAGCAGCTCGTCTCTAAACACAGCGTTTAGACCAATAAAGAAAATA
>NC_083641.1:29453022-29455522 GCF_963576545.1 Limanda limanda | reverse complement strand
TAGATAAAACCAGTAGAAACCATCACTCTTCTTTATTTCTGCTCAAAACAGAGACACAGTGAAATTAAGAAGATGAAAACTAACTAACAAACGATAAAGAATTAAAAGTTTCCCTCTGGAAGAATCTGACTCAGCTTTTAAAAAACAACTAATGAGTTTGTTGTGCATCGAACATAAAGTTAATAATGAGAAAACAGCTTTAGTGCCACAGAACTTCCCATCATCTGTTAGAACAGCTTCTTCTTCCTCTCTGGCAGTAAACCAGCACATTAGAGAGAGCACGTTCAAACCCAGGTTAGAGGAAGAACACGTGATTATTTAAAGTTAGTGAACAGAGTCTTCACCCTCACGTGCTGTCAGCCAAGCTAATGTCCTGGTCCTGATGTGAACTATGATGATGTAACTGTTGTTTACCAGGGTTTTAACAATTAAAACTCTTTATATCCCGAGACAAGTGTTCTCAGTGAACCAGTGGTCGATCCTGAGGGACTCAGCTGGTCACGCTCCAGCGGCTGCTGTGTCCAGCGTCCCACTGATCTGGGACCTGGTGATAAATCATCCTTTCTGCTTCCTGCTTCCTGTGTGTGGACGTCCTCTGGACTGGAATCTGCACGAGTCTGGACCCAGGAACTGAAAACGTACAAAGTTAAAAACGTGGTTCCTAAGAAACCAAGTCTGTCGTGTAGATCTTAGTTCTCCTGATGTCCTGCTGCACAGGTGAGTCTCTGCTTTCACTCATTTGACAAATACACTATTTTAACTTATTGATATTGTTTGCATCATGTACCTGAGAGTAAATAAACCTGAGTTAACAAACATCCTCTGGTGAGTTTCCATGTGTTTTTAACAACAACATGGACCCGTGTGAATATAATATTGTCATTTGAATGTTTCAATAAGAATTGCCCTTCTTCCTTTAACTCAAACAATAAACCAGCATCATATCCCTGGGCTCTGAGGGAGCCAGCGGTGGTCTGGTTATACTGGGCCGCTTCCAGTGTCCCACAATGCATTGCAGCAGCTGTGAATGTCGGCGTGAAGCTGCTGGAAAGAGACGGAGAGAAAAAATGCTTCTGGAAGTGAAAAGCGAGACGAGCTTCAGCAGAGAGAAGGAGCTGCAACACTGAAGCAAACAGGAAGTCCAGTGTTCTGCTGACATCATCCAGATCCAACCTCCGCTCGTCACCTGCCACCAGGGGGCGTCTGACCATAGTAATCAGTTAATTCACAGACTACGTATAAGCTCATTTTTGACCTGAAGCTCTAACAAGTTGCAGCTCGATGCTGATGACAGACTAATTGTCAATTATCTCCAGCATGTTTCATTATGATGTAGTTTCCATTAAACTGCAGCTTCATCCTCAGTCTTTGTGATTCACGTCCAACACAAACATTTGTCGTCTTTTATTCAGAGTGTGGAGACGCCTGCTGCTCCTCAGGGATCCAGGACGTGTGCGACTCCTCCTCCTTCGTGTGACAACATCAAAGTGTGGAGTCTCATCCGGAGCTCTGACCGACATGTGACCCTGAACTCATGGTGAACTCCACCCCCCCCCCACCGAGGGTATTTCATGATGCTGTTGCCTCTGGCGTCCTCTGGGGGTGATCCCTCTGATACTGGTCACATTCCATAAGATAAAGTGAAGAGCTGCATATAGAAATGCAGGAGGCTCTGGATGGAGAAGATGTTTCCCCCCCCCGACAGTGACAGACGCTGATGGACAGATGGTTCCTCCAATCACCTGCCAAGTGCTTTTCCCTTTTCAGAGAGTTTCTGATCCAGACTGTTTCCAGTGAAGCTTCTCCAGATGCTTCTGTTTAACAAACCATCTGCTGTGGCAGGTTAGGATTTAGCTTCTTTATTCTGTGGATCAGCATATTCTGTAAATCTTCAAGTCCAAACTAAGTTAAAAGTCGGGATCTTCAGCAACTGCACTTTTAATAAATTCTGCAGGGGAAACCCTTTAATTATTAGGATCACTCAGTAATGATTGAACTGTAACTTGAGTGTTTTTTAAGTTTGCACATCAGTGAGTTTGCTTGTTCTGCTGTGACCTGGATCAGTGTTTTAATTAGCGGCTGAACGTTTCCTTCAAATTTTACAGCTACTTCCAGGACTCGGATTAATTAAAGGAACCTTCCAACAACGCTTGAGCTTCAGCATCAGGATAATGAAACTTAGTGGAAGTTGTAGAGTCGACGCAGTACGAGTACGGACAGAAGTCTATAAACTGATCTAGTGTCAGGTATAACTGAGGCTTCAACCACAGAGATGAACCTTATTACAGATAATGACCAGTTAATGTGGCTCAGTGATCTCAAGGCTTCAAGTAGAGAGAATCAATTACCCTCCAAACATATGAGGACCAAGCATCGAGTTATTATGGTATTTAATGACTTTCTGTGGTGTCCAGCTCCGACCGGGGGGGGGGGGGGGGGGCGAGTCCTCCCGACTGGTTTCCACTCAGTGACGGATGTGATGCTCCAGTGTTAATGGACT
>NC_083641.1:29323022-29448022 GCF_963576545.1 Limanda limanda | reverse complement strand
AGAGACGAGCCTCAGAGACGAGCCTGAGAGACGAGCCTGAGAGACGAGCCTCAGAGACGAGCCTGAGAGACGAGACTCAGAGACGAACCTCAGAGACGAGCCCCAGTGATGAGACTCAGAGACGAGCCTGAGAGATGAGCCTGAGAGTCGAGCCTGAGAGACGAGCCTGAGAGACGAGCCTCAGAGACGAGACTCAGAGACGAGCCTGAGAGACGAGCCTGAGAGACGAGCCTCAGAGACGAGCCTCAGAGACGAGCCTGAGAGATGAGCCTGAGAGTCGAGCCTGAGAGACGAGCCTGAGAGACGAGCCTCAGAGACGAGCCTGAGAGACGAGCCTCAGAGACGAGCCTGAGAGACGAGCCTCAGAGACGAGCCTGAGAGACGAGCCTCAGAGACGAGCCTGAGAGTCGAGCCTCAGAGACGAGCCTCAGAGACGAGCCTCAGAGACGAGCCTCAGAGACGAGCCTCAGAGACGAGCCTGAGAGTCGAGCCTCAGAGACGAGCCTCAGAGACGAGCCTCAGAGACGAGCCTGAGAGACGAGCCTGAGAGACGAGCCTCAGAGACGAGCCTGAGAGACGAGACTCAGAGACGAACCTCAGAGACGAGCCCCAGTGATGAGACTCAGAGACGAGCCTGAGAGATGAGCCTGAGAGTCGAGCCTGAGAGACGAGCCTGAGAGACGAGCCTCAGAGACGAGACTCAGAGACGAGCCTGAGAGACGAGCCTCAGAGACGAGCCTCAGAGACGAGCCTGAGAGATGAGCCTGAGAGTCGAGCCTGAGAGACGAGCCTGAGAGACGAGCCTCAGAGACGAGCCTGAGAGACGAGCCTCAGAGACGAGCCGCAGAGACGAGCCGCAGAGACGAGCCTCAGTGACGAGACTCAGAGACGAGCCTGAGAGACGAGCCTGAGAGACGAGCCTCAGTGATGAGACTCAGAGACGAGCCTGAGAGACGAGCCTGAGAGACGAGACTCAGAGACGAGCCTGAGAGACGAGCCTCAGAGACGAGCCTCAGAGACGAGCCTCAGAGACGAGCCTCAGAGACGAGCCTCAGAGACGAGCCTCAGAGACGAGCCTGAGAGACGAGCCTCAGAGACGAGCCTCAGAGTCGAGCCTCAGAGACGAGCCTCAGAGACGAGCCTGAGAGTCGAGCCTCAGAGACGAGCCTCAGAGTCGAGCCTCAGAGACGAGCCTCAGAGACGAGCCTCAGAGACGAGACTCGAGACACACCCAGGACATTTTCATATAATCAAATATTTGCTTTGCTTCTTCTGATCACTGCCTCCATTTACATTATAATCCCATTATAGACAATAATCTGACGGAGCATTAGTCCCATTATGAGGCCGTCATTAGCTGGAATGTATTCAATCGCCTTTTTGGCTGTTGTACAGATGTGAGGTAAAGATGTGGTTTGTTCCAGTGTGTGTGTGTGTGTGTGTGTGTGTGTGTGTGTGTGTGTGTGTGTGTGTGTGTGTGTGTGTGTGTGTGTGTGTGTGTGTGTGTGTGTGTGTGTGTGTGCGTGCTCGGGAATGACAGCTGAAACCTCAGTATTCAAACCAGAAAGGAAAATATAACTGTTCAAATTGAAATGTCTCCTGTTATCTTCAATTAGCAGTGAAGTCAGACGGATGGATCTAATGAATTTAAATGTGGGGGGGCGGAGCTCTGTCATTCTAGTTTAATATGAATCCACAGATCTTTGAATTATCTGTGATTGAAACGCTCAGTGTGAGGATTTCCTTCTTCTTCTTCTGTCCCTGTAGCTTCACTGAGCTCAGATCAACGTCCACCTCCTGAATCTGTGAAGAACGTGTAGAAACACTAAAGAAACTGAACAGTCATGTAGGAGAGGAAGAGCACATCTGACCAGTGGAGCTACTGGTGAGCTGCTGGCAGGGATGTCATGGGACAGGCGTGTAAACCACAGGCTGTGTGACCTGTGGGGGCCACAGACCGGGCCGGGCCTCGGGCGAACACATGCAGCAGACACACAACATGTCACAGAGGATCACCGAGTCTGAGGAGAGCTGCTGGCAGCTGCCTGGCTCACAGTCAGGACACACATGTATACACAGTGCTGCTGGTTTCATGCAAAGAAAACCTGCACGTGTGTACTTAAGCGTGTGTGATCCGTGTTGCTCGTGGTGGAATCAGCTGACTGTCAGCACATATTAATGTGTTTCCACTGAGCTTCATGCTGTTTCCCATGATCCTGCTCGTGTACATGCGGCTGCAAACATGTGTGACTTCAGGCGAGCGAGCCGCAGGTCGACAGCAGGAAACTGAGCAGCTGAGCTGGAAGCAGATTCCATCAAGGACGTGATGAGTCAGCAGTTAGTTCCTCTACTTGAGTCCCAGTTCAACGATAGATTGAGAGTTCATGTGTGTTAATTGGGTTTTGAACCAGAGCTGTGACACGTCGAGTGTCGATCAGCTGCTTCACCTGAACACTGATGAATACTCAAACACACAGAGGGTTCACAGCTGGTCACTGGGGTGGAGAGAAGGGCATTCTGGGAAATGTAGGAGGCCGTATGAGAAGGAGATTAGGTAGGTTTAGAGAATCGTGAAAAACGCAGCAGAGAGTCTCGACTCCCGATCACATCAGATCTCTTGGTGGTCACAGTTCGACTTCTGCTTCAGCTTCTCCTACGTGCACAGACCCTCTTCTTCATGTTTTTCTTTTCAGTTTTGCGTCTGTAGTGTGAGAAACATCATCATTGTGTTCAGTTGCTTGCGTTGAATCTTTCAAATTCAATTTCAGTCGAATTAATCCGTTCTAATTCAATGTGGACAAAGCTGGATCAGAGCAGATTTGAGCTAATCTCTGCTTTGCCTTAAGGAAGCTGATTTACCTAAATCTTGTTGTATTCTGATCGTGGACACGAACGACCTCAGACTGAGACGCTGCAGCGAGACACTCAGCAGATACACAAGTTGTGTGAAAGCTGCAGACACAACACCGCACGTTATTTATTATTCAGCACTGTGATAATGTGTTTTCTGCTTCTGTGTTTCTGCAACTTCCATCCTCACAGCAGCCGCCATGTGCCACAGTGACGGTTCCAATGAGTGTCACTTAGAGATAAAAGCTGCACAAACAAAGTGAACTGGAACAAGAGAGAGAGGAGGAGTTACAGAGAGTCGCCTCAAGAGGAATGAACAGAAAGGGATGAATCTGATCTATCACCAGTTTGTCAGGAGGCTAAAAACAATGATAATGAAAGAATGAAGCAAAATCAACCGACAGCATCCAATCCGATTAAAACTGTATCAACAGCCTATGATCTGAACTAACACCAGGTTGTACACGACACTAAGACACGGAGACGATCAATCAATGAAGCTCAACCTCACAATCACTTCAGTCTCTAAAGTCTAAAGTCAGGTTGGAACCAAGAAGCTTCATCTGCTCTGCATCACCCTGAAGTAGAGTTTACAAGAAGAAGATGGAGAATATTCCTTTTGTTCTACAGCACTAATTGATGCCTACCACCAGCTGATGTTAGCATTAGCAATATAACAATATAATTAGAATATAATTAGAATAGAGTTCGGTCCCAGTTCAGTCTTTGATGTTCATCTCGCTGGTGAAACCTTGTTCTCCCTCGGTTCCCTGTGGTCCTGAATCATCTCAGCGAGATGTGTTTAATCTGCGTTTCACTCGAGGCCTGATTTCCTGCAGCCGTTGACAAACGTGTTAGTACGTATATCTGATCTTATTAGGGTGGTCACATCTGTGTGGGAGGAGCCAGAGGACTGGGAGGACGTCTCCCAGGCGTGTTGTGCAGAGGAGGTTGTTGTTCCAGCTGCTGATCTGAGTGGAGCTGACAGCGCTGTAGGTGGAACCACCAGCAGCAGACATGATCCTCATCATGTGCACAGATACCACAGGTGACGTCTGGAGTCTGTGAGCAGCCTGACAGCTCGTGCATATTCAACAGGAAGGAGCAGCGGCGGCGTCATGCTACCAGCGACACACGCGTGGTCGTGTGTCACATCCTGTAGAGATCATGTGCCGTGTCTGTTTGACTTTGTGTTTTCATTTTATTTAATGTAACATTCACAGTTTAACTACTGAGTCTCTGCTGCGTGTTAGATAGATAGATAGATAGATAGATAGATAGATAGATAGATAGATAGATAGATAGATAGATAGATAGATAGATAGATAGATAGATAGATAGATAGATAGATAGATAGATAGATAGATAGATAGATAGATAGATAGATAGATAGATAGATAGATAGATAGATAGATAGATAGATAGATAGATAGATAGATAGATAGATAGATAGATAGATAGATAGATAGATAGATAGATAGATAGATAGATAGATAGATAGATAGATAGATAGATAGATAGATAGATAGATAGATAGATAGATAGATAGATAGATAGATAGATAGATAGATAGATAGATAGATAGATAGATAGATAGATAGATAGATAGATAGATAGATAGATAGATAGATAGATAGATAGATAGATAGATAGATAGATAGATAGATAGATAGATAGATAGATAGATAGATAGATAGATAGATAGATAGATAGATAGATAGATAGATAGATAGATAGATAGATAGATAGATAGATAGATAGATAGATAGATAGATAGATAGATAGATAGATAGATAGATAGATAGATAGATAGATAGATAGATAGATAGATAGATAGATAGATAGATAGATAGATAGATAGATAGATAGATAGATAGATAGATAGATAGATAGATAGATAGATAGATAGATAGATAGATAGATAGATAGATAGATAGATAGATAGATAGATAGATAGATAGATAGATAGATAGATAGATAGATAGATAGATAGATAGATAGATAGATAGATAGATAGATAGATAGATAGATAGATAGAGTACTTTATTCATCCCTGAAGGGAAATAAAGTTGTCATAGCAGCTGGTACATTTGAATACAATAAAATACGAAAATACAATACAATAGAATAAAATAAAAAATATTGAGGTAGAAAGAATAAAAAAACAGAAGCACAAGATAAAATAAAATAGGGTTAGGGTTAGGGTTATAATAATAATAAAAATAGGTAGATAAGCTGCAGTGGCAAGATGATGGTAATAGTACTGATGATATGATGGTAATGTTATTGTTAGACAGTATATAAGAATAGTACAGTATATATAGTATAGAATATAACATTATATATATTTATATATGATAGTAATTATACCAATATAAAAGCAGTATACAGTAATAATGGCAGCAACAGTATATATAATAATAATAGTAATAGTGATATAATAATAGTAATTATAACATGTACACATGTATAAATATGTGTATATAGACTTATGTATACAAAGAATATACAGAGAGTATGATATAATATATGATATATAGTAGAGGTATGAATATGAATATAAGTATTTGACTATACAATAGGTAATATAATATACTATGAGTGTAAGAATATGTAGACAGAGTGTGCAAAAGACAATATTATTGTATAAAATGATATATAATATCAATATGGTTTATATGAACACATATCACATATGATGTGAAGTAAGTGTATATGGAGCGGAGTGTTGTACAGGTACACAGTGCAGGAGACAGGTTTAGTGCAGTTCTGTGAGGATACTCGTCCTCTGTCCTTTGTCTTTTTATTCTAGAGACTAAACACTAAGTACGGCTGAGACTTGACCTCAGAATGTGAGGATCTACATCACATGGACCTGCAGCTTGTTCCTGTGAGGAAGACAAGAGCAAACAGATGTTGGTCCCCACAACATGAGCAACACCTGCACTTGACACACACACATTTGGGTCAGTTAAGTTTGTTTTTTAAACTTTTGGTCTCATTAGAACATTTTAAATTTTTTTTCCAGATGTTACTGAAATTTAAGCACCTCGAAAATCATAAATGCACAATTATAAGTTCGCAACTTCAGAGTAAAATAAGTTACTGAAAGTTCCTGTCCACTCGATGTATATTTTGGACAAAACTGTCAGATTCATCCAACAGCATCATCCATCCATCCATCCATCCATCCATCCATCCATCCATCATCAAGGAGAACATGCAAACTCCACACAGAAAGATCTGGGATTCAAACCTTCACCCTTCAGCAGCACAATGACCCAAGAGCTTGAAGAACAGAACCAGATGATGAAGAGCAGCTCCAGATGATGAAGAGCAGCCCCCGATGTTGAAGAGCAGCCCCAGATGATGAAGAGCAGCTACAGATGTTGAAGAGCAGCCCCAGATGATGAAGAGCAGCCCCAGATGATGAAGAGCAGCTACAGATGATGAAGAGCAGCTACAGATGAGGAAGAGCAGCCCCAGATGATGAAGAGCAGAACCAGATGATGAAGAGCAGCTTAATATGATGAAGAGCAGCTCCAGATGATGAAGAGCAGCCCCAGATGATGAAGAGCAGCTCCAGATGATGAAGACGAGCTCCAGATGAAGGTTATTTGATGAATTGGACACAAGCTGAAAGGAACCTGCAGTTGCCTCCTCGTCCCGATTTCTTATTTTCAAATCTCATTATTGATTTGGTCCATGTTTCAATTACAGAAACAAAGATATTGAATTACTTTAAAACTTACAGACCTTCAAAATAAAGGTGAGTCGATTTAAACCAACAATAAAATCGTTCCTCTTTTCACATTTCTTCAGACACATGTTGTTTCCCAGTGAAACGTGTGAGTGATGGTTTCCTCCTCCAGCCTAATGACTCGTCTCTTTGTGATCTACTTCCTCTCGTTCCACACATGAATATTTTATAGTATTTTCTTTCACCATCTCTTTCTCATCAGAGGAGTTTGAATGTGTTGATTTTAAAATGTAATGATCTGATTTCTGCTTCATTTGTATTCAGTGAATTTGTAGGTTTAGGGTTTACAGTAATTCTGTTTATAAACTGAATTTACAGATTGGACCATGTTTCTATTGGATAAATATACAAAATACATTGTGTTAAATGTGTTTTCAACAATTATATGTTTTATACAAGTTTACCACAAGTCCACTGACTTCACCTGCTGTGGGATCGGCTTACTGCTGCTTTAATGTTCTCTGGTGACATGCATGTGTGTGTGTGTGTGTGTGTGTGTGTGTGTGTGTGTGTTTTAAGCCTTTACTTCATCTGCAGTGTCTGTCAAAGCGTTGATATGTTTATTTTCAGTCTAATATCATGTTCTCTCCTGTGTCCTCATTAGCAGTTATCACAGCAGCGTCATGTCAGGCAGCGACAGCTTAGAAGACTCCCACAGGCACACACACAGACACACACTGACTCACACACACACACACACACACACACACACACACACACACACACACACACACACACACACACACACACTCTTCTGGCTTTGTTGTCTCTCCTCCACACGCATGCATCAAATATTAGTGCGACAAATATCTGATCCAAACAGCGCAGCCATTAATTGTGTCTGGGGATCTGAAGCGCTCTCAACATGAGAAGAATAATAAAATAAGATTCAATCCTCTTCTACTTAGCCTTTGGCCTGGAGCACAACACGGCTTGTGATTGTGTTTAATCCATCAGACGCTAAGCGGATCAGGGCGGAAGTTGCAGTTTGTGTTAAGCGCTCGTGATATTTCTCCCCAGCAGTTTCCCCCTGTGAGAATCTGTCAACTTTCTGCATAATTAGCTGCAGCAAATTTCTGTTATGAAAAAGGATTTTTACAGCCAGATGAAAAAGTAACTCAGTTTTGTTAAGTGTGACGAACACATATAAAATACAATAAAATAAAAAAAACTTTATTCAAACCAGATATAAAGAACTGTGCAAAAGAAGTTCATGATTTATAATGAACTCCTTCATCTTGATCACATTGATTTAAACTCATTTTAAGCTGAATTTGGACCAAAGCTTTCATCTTCCATTACTTTATGATTCCCATTAAAGTGAAGCTTCACCTTCTCTCCCTCATGTTTAATGAATTTGGTTGCATGCAGCCCGGAGATGGGATATTAAACAGATGAGCAGATGATGGGAGGACGATTCCGTGCAGACAGTCGTAGAAAAACAAAGAGAAGCTTGATGGAATTATCATCAGCTGCTGGACCACCTCATCCAGGACTAATGGGAACCAGTTTAATTCAACGTGAAGCCACAGGAGCCACGTTAACGGCTTCATCAGGCTAATGAGAGATGGACTGGACACGCAATAAAGACGCCTCTATTAAACATGGACATGATAACAGATGCTCTCACACACTGACTCACCAGCAGAGAGTCGTTTCATACGTAGCTGCACACACGTGTAATGGTCACAGAGGAAACACACACAGTGGACGGGTCGTCTCCACCAGTGGATCCTGTGGAAGCTGAGGATCAGACGGTTTGGTCCTGTGGTAAATATTAGATGCTCAGGTTCACATGTCCACACAATTCAAGTCCCAGGCAAACTGAGCCTCAGTATCCAGAGTGGAAACATCTGCTCTGATTGGTTCAGAGCTTCAGACTCTTCAGTTCAGTCTGAAGCTCTGAACATCAGGTGTGAACGGTTCCTCAGAGCAGAAGAGGAGTTCTGGATCTGGATCAAACTGAACCTGGTTCTGTTCCAGAGTGAAAACACTTTGTTGGATAGTTTGGACTTTTGGACCAATCACAGGAAGTAGAGACAGCACCAGACGCCCTCTACCAACCAATCAGAGTCAGGTACAGCTAGACTCCGCCCACCTAGGTGATGACGAAAGGACGTATGATAGGACAAAATTCTTTGGTCCCTAAATTACAATGAAAACCAAAAGTAACAGATGAAATTAAACTGTGGAACCAACATGAAGCTTCAGACTGGGATCAGAGAGTCGAGCTCTGTTGAGTCGTTCGTCTCATCCAGTGAAACAGAATGTTTCTTTATTTATGGAACAATCAGTCGAGGGTCTGAAGATCACAAAGCTTTTTTCATTTCATGGAACATTTGCACAGACGTTGATCAACAGTTCCATCAGTGATCTCCTGCCAGTCCAGCTCTTGGTGTGTGTTGGACACGCTGCCTGTTGTGAAGCGATCTTCAAGGCTCCGCCTCCGGGCCGACGGTTCATCACATCACGGCTTCAGAGAGGCTGTTTGCAACGCGTGTGAACATGTGTGTGTCCAAACAAGAACACAAACAACCACACGGTGTCTGTTCCACAGCGGGAGACGGCGCCGGCTCCTCGGTCGCTCGGGGACACGAGGACAAAGTTCCTCTCTCGCTTCTTCACTGTGAGGACTGTGCAGTAAACACACAGGAGCTGTCACTCAGCTCCTCTCGTTCTCCAGTGTGTGTGAGAAACTAAATGTGCCGGTTTCAGACGTTGTTCAGTAACTTTATTGACATTAGCTGTATCAGACAGAACGATCCTGAGTTCAGCTGCTGACCATCGAGCTGTGAGGTCACTGATCTCTTCCCCTGTAGAGTCTCCCAGGAGCTGAGATCCTGGATCTGCAGGTTCTGGGTCATCAGGGTAACTTCAGGTTTAGTTCAGGGATTCCAGTCCCACAAAGCTGAACAAATCACCATGGTAACTCATGCTGAACAGCCAATCAGCTCCAGCACAGCTCAAGTTAAGTAAGATCCACCACTGACTAATCAATTCCTTTAAAACAGGAATAAATTAAGACCAGAAAGTCGTAATAAGCATTAAATATTTGCATAAAAACAGTGAAAAGATGCGACAGAAAGACATTAAAAATGCATGGACAGTGCGAGATGTGGGAAAACAAAGCTTAGCAAAACTTAAATAAGTAATGTTGCAAAGTTTATTTCAAAAAACACAAATGAGGAAATCTTTTGATTCAAAGTTTCTTTGGAGTCGAACAACTTTGTGACTTTCTTCATCCTCTTGTAAACGAGACACAGAGAATGGAAACGAGAGAGGAGATGTTTTTGTTGTTTGTATATTTCCTCAGACGCTGGAACAGAAGCTGAGTGTGAAAACCAGAACTATTATATCAAGCTACAGTTTATATTTAAGCAGTTTTCATTCCAGGTTGAATTTTGGAGAGTTACCACAGAAGTGCCTGGGTTCAGAAAACACATAAATCATTCATCTGAGTTAAACACCAGGAAGAAAACAGAATAATAAAGATGAAGACATGGACACTAACTCCATTTATCACACTGTTCAGAAGCAAAGGACACAAACACTGAGGCACAAAATCACAGCTCTTATTATAAATTCTGCAACTTGAACAACTTGGAAAAGAGCAAATCCAAAACTTAAGTGGTGACAACAAACATCAGGTGAAAGTAGCAGAGATTCAGATTTAGAATCGGTAAGTTGTGTGGTGTGTGTTGTTTTGGCTTCACTAAAGGAACTGAGGTCTCCTGGTTGAAGTCTGAGCTCAGACCAGTGATGTTCTCTGTTGCTCCTTCACAGACACGTGGAGGAAACTCTTCAGACACAGCTGAAAAAACCCTTTGCTCACTTGAAATAGAAAATGCTCACAGGCCCAGTTTCATGCCACAAGGAATCCAACGCCAGGGACGCTTTGTTCGCCGTCCGCCATTTTCCCCGAGCTTGAAACACGTCGCTGGTCCCTGCTTGTGAAGCCAAGATGGCAGCTCCTGAGGCTGAGGGTGTTTCTCGTGCACGTTCAGGTGCTGGTGGTTCAGGTGTGAACGGATCCTCTCACAGAAAGTGAGACACAGCAAATCCCTGATTGTTAACTCCGGGTTTCCTCCTCCTGCGTGTGACCTGAGTCCTGCATCATTTCAACTCGTCTGCGATATCGTCTCCAGCGTTTCATGTTGTTTACACCATCTGGCTGAACGCCGGACCGCTGGGTGTGTGACAGGGACGATCACTTCCTCTCTGAAGATGTGTAGATGGCTGCCTGACAGCCCCGTGTGCAGCAGAGAGAGAGAGAGAGAGAGAGAGAGAGACAGAGAGAGAGAGAGAGAGACGCACGGAGACGGGGGAAGCAAACAAGCAGAGAACAGATGGATGGAGAGAACATGAGAGAGGGAGAAGTGGCGTCAGAAGAACAGGGAAACGCAGCGATTAGAAGATTTGCATAAAAACATGAAAGGAGCAGAAGAAAGTGGGAAATATTTAAAGTAGAATAAGAGGAAGTTTATTAAGATGTTGAAAGTTTCTTCTACTAAACGACAGAAACTGCAGTGATTCATATTAAACTTCTGCTGATTTGTTCCAAAACATTGCAGACACTATTGGACATGTTGTGCATTAAAATATTATATTATGTTTTATTATTGTTTCAGAAATCCCTGACATAAATATGTAAACGTGATAAATGAGTTTATATATTTATCATGTTTGAAACTTGTCTCAGTTTGTGTTGTGATGCTCTCATACATTTACACCATCAAGAAGGTCGATATGACTCGTTATTGACCCTCGGTTGTAATCTGCCTTTCACAATGCATTGTGAAATGCATGGTGACCCTAATGCAGGTGATTCAGGAGGTGAGAAGAAATTAAACAGTAAACAGCTGATCTCTGGTTCCACATCCATTAGAAACCAGCTGATGGTTCATTCAGGTAAAATCAATTAATCCATTTGCTTAATTAGAAAAATTAAACATGAAATTCTCTGAATTCAGATCGTTCAGGAAAGAAGCGTCAATCTGAGCCTCATCAATTTATGAGACTTTAAAAGCTTATGACCGTCATTCACTCTGAAGTGAACTTCTTAAAAGCATTATTATTTATCATATTTATCAGAAAAGAAACAACAAGATATGGAAATAAACCTTAAATTCACTCTGTACCAGCTCATCAATCTAAATGCAGCAGGAATCTTAACCAGGATAAATATTTATTATTATGTTGTTATTTAAATTTGTTCAGTTTTAAAAGACAAAAGACTCTGAAAGAATAAAGTTTTATTTATTTTATCTTGATATTGTCTTTATGTTCCCAGTTTCCTGCTTTCCTATAAAAACACGTTTTGTGTTGAGAAAAACAATTTAACATTATTCAACAGACACAAAACAGAGAGAGCTCAGTGAAGCTGATCTTCTCCAATGATACTTTCATTTTAAATAATATATCAGTGTCTTATATCAGATTTGTTTTATTTAGTTTGCCGGTTTCTTCTTCTATCTCTCTCTGATTTTATCTTTTGTGGATTCTGATGTTTATTTTATTGTCTTCATGTTCATAATTTTATTGTTGTAAATCACTTTGAGCTGCATTTGATGTTTTTAAAGGTGTAACATCCATTATGTTTATTATTATTATTATTACAAAACATAATTTAATCATGACTTAATGTTTAATTTCCACCACTATGAGCTCATCTAAGTATTATGTGAAACTAAATTGGCCACTGAGTGCAGGTTCATTTTATTTTATTATCAACCGGCCGAGAGTTTCCTGTTGATTCCAGTTTTCACGGCTTGTTTACAGAAAGAAAGAAGTTTTCATTTCAATCTGAGCAAAGTTTGTTTCTCTTTTGTATTTTACTTTTCCATCAACTTCTGCAGGAACCTGCAGCACATGAGCATCTTCACGCTGTGTCTGGTTTCAGAGGCAAATACAGAACATTAAGTTTCAAGAGGATCAGAGCTCAGCAGGAAACATAAGAGGAAACATTTAGAGCTTTGACGGGAGACACTCGTCCTCTGATGTTGTTTCAGGTCCTTCAAGAGACGAGAGGGAACAAACGTTTGAAAACGCTTCAGAATCCCAGCGGAGGAGATGAAAGAGGAACAGGAGGTTGATAGGAGAGCAGGGAGAAGAACCAGGGATCTGCTCCTCGTCACTTCAGCCTCAGACGCCTGATTCCATATTCAGTTTGATATCAAAGTGTTCAAGTCGCCCGACACTCGTCCTGAATGAGCCACAGCTGCTGTTTGTCTCCTGCAGCCTGAACGCATGTTGTCACCGAGACGGAGAAACTTCCAGAGACCGAGAAGAAGAAGAAGAGCTAAAGTTCTTTTACCTTTGAGTTCCCTCTGAGTCTGTGTCCCTTCACAATCTGCTGCATGTGGAGATAATGAAGCCTCATGGATAACATTCATTTCACTGATTCAGGGTCAGATAGGATGTTAACCTACAAGGAAGTAAAACGCTTCCATATCACCACAGCACTTTGTCACAGTGACGAGTGGAGCTGGAGCCAAAGTGCAGGAGAAAAGATCAGGTGACAAACAATTCAGACAAAACAGGGCCAGAAAAATCTAAATCCAAATAATCTAAACTTAGAGAAACACAAACACAGCTGGTGTGAAGCAAGAAGAACCAGGGAACTAGGACAGACACACAAAGGGAAGCAGAGACGTATCTACTAAGGAAACCAGGTAACAGAACCAACATAGTGTCAGTGAAATGAATATTATAAAAGTACAGAAGCTTCATTATCTCCACATGCAGCTTGTGAAGGGAACAGAGGTGAGAGTCACAGACTCAGACGGAACATGAGCTCAAAGATAAATAGACTAACACTTCTCATGAAATTAAACATCTTCCTGAAGCTCAGACACTTTAAGGATGTGGGTAATGAAGCACCACCTCCTGTGGCTCGGACAAAATACATGTGAAATAGCTAAAGTATCCCAAATACTTTATATTACTCTCTATGAAGTATTGTGTACTGAATGTGCACTATGTTGTGTTCTATTGTAAAGTGAGAACTTAATATGTTTTGCCTACTTATATGTTTACAGAGATTCCAGAGACACAGCATTTCGATGTCCTGAACATGTGGTGGAATTAAAAGTTGATTTTGAAATATTCAAAAACAAATCACCTCTTTGCCAAAAGTCCTTTTTAAATCTGGATGAGGACCCGGACTGGTCTATGAGGTAAACGGAGAACCAAACAAACTCCGGTCGACTTTGGTTTCCATGTTTCTATAACTCCACCTGCTATGTGACATGTCTTCTACATATATGTGTGATGAACATTTCTGGGCCAAAACAAGCCGTGAGGTTCAGATGAATAATAATAAAACCTGTATTTCACTTCTCAGACCCTCTGAGAGTCTTTTCCACCAAGTGAGCAGAGTGAACATTGATGAGTTAAAGGTCTGTGAGTGAAGCTGAACCTGAGGAGCAGAACCATGATCCCACAGAAGAAGGTTTTATTGACATTGGGTCTGAGAGTCGTTCTGTTGCCGAGCGCCCGAGTCCCCTGAGACACAATCAACTCCTCCTGACATTTCACTTCATAATAGACATGTTTTATGGAGGAGCTGCGGCAGGATCTTTATTTTCTTTTCGCCCAAATGCATTTCTCCACATCGCTGGTTTTTCGCACTAAGATAAAAATCCCATGACTCAGTTCCTTCTCTGCAGAGCTGGAGGAGGAACGTGGACACTGATGATTATTCATGAAGCAGTTTAATAAAATATAAAGAAAACGACTTTAGTAAATGTTTAATGAGTCAGGAAATGCATTTAAAACATCACTTAGATCTAAAGTGTTCACATTATGTGTTTTGTGATAAAATTAATCATCTTTTATTTACAATGACAACTCGAACAATCTCTTCAATAAATACTTGTGTTGATCTTGCACTGTTTCCAGCCGCTGGTCTGCGAGAAGAGTTTAATTTATCATAACATTTCATAACAGATGTTTTAGTGCCTCTCAAACCCAGTGAACCTAAAGTTAATATTGTGTTTTATAGTTTTGAATATTCATCAGTGATTTTCATTGGGTGACCTGGACTCTGCACACGCCTCCTCAGCCTCAGCCGGAGCAGGAAGTCGCTATATTTATTCATGTTATAAAATATAATAAAATATACTTTTGGAAGTTTTTGACTCACGTGTGGGTTTGAACGTGTTTTACGACTTTGTCACTTTCAACGTTTTCTTGAACCGCCTGCTCCTCTTCTTCCTTTTCACCATCTTTGATCTATTTTGCAAAACAACACAAACTTTTTCTGTCCCCAAAATAAGTTTGTACAACAAGTAGAAATAGAAAGTAAATGTTTCCCACCAGCTGCGACGTGGCGCCGCCATCTTCCTTTCTCCTCCTCATTAAGCAGCTGCAGCTTCTCTGACTCTCCAGTTTCTGAACCGCTGGATGGAAACGGCTCCGAGAAGAAATATAGAAAATGAGAAGAAAGAAGAAGAAGAAGTGAGTCAACGTTTCGGAATCGACTAAATTATGTTTTAGAATCGTCAGAGTCGTTGATCTATTCTCAGCGTGCTCTGGGGTGGGGGTGCAGTGAGGGTGGAGGTGGTTGGCGTGCACAATGAAGACTCACACACACACACACACACACACACACACACACTCTCACACACACACACACACACACACACACACACACACACACAGATACAAACTCACAAAACACATTCACAAACATAGAGATACAGCTCACACACACAAAAACACAAATACACAGATACAAACACACAAACAACCCCCCCCCACACACACACACATACACACACACACACACACACACACACACACAGATACACATTCACACACAAAGACACACACACACATACCCACAGAGGGAATGTCCGCAATAAAGGCGTTCAACTGTTAAATGCACAAACAGTTACTTTCCATCACTTTGCTCTTTGGGAATGTGCACACACACACACACACACACACACACACACACACTCACTCACACACACACACACACACACACACACACTCTCACACACACACTCTCTCTCTCCATCCATCACTGTGTAGTTGGGCCTTGTTCTGCAGATGGTTAAATGTCAGAGTCTATAAATAGAAAGCGATGGCTGACGGAGCAGAGACACAGTCACACGTCCGTCCCTCTCTCTGCTCCGTCACTTCTTTGTGTTACATCATGTTTTATCTCTGCTGTTAAGTGACATTTAAAATTTGACAGATTTTTTTGCTGCCAATCATCCTGTAAATGTCAAAAAAAGAGAGAAGCTATTAAAATTTAACGACATGTTCACGGATCCACTTAGAAATGCAACAACAACGATTTTCTTTTATTTACTTTTGACTTCTCGTCCATGTTCTCTATAGATTTACTTTCTTCCCTCCAGCAAAACTCTGGTCCAACTTTATTTCACTTCACTTTAAAAAATCCTCATTCAGCCGCTCAGTCAGCAACTTGAAATGTTTCTCCCAGCAGCAGAGTTTCAGCTCCAGGCTCCAACCTCCTCACAGACATGTTGGGTGCAGATATCTTCATTTCATTTAATGATGCATCACCAAGGAGCTGATGAACTTTGAGCCTGACGTAGAGGAAGAGGAAGATGAAGAGTTGAGCTCCTGAATAAAGTTTCTCCACCTTCTTCTCTGTCCATGAACCCTGGTTCAGACTGAGACCGTCTCGTTTCCTGTGGCACCGTTCACACCTGCTCTTATAGATCGGACTAAACTGAAGCTTCTGACAAAACAAGGAAGTACTGAAAACTTCCTAATACTCCTAAAACTACATCATCAGTGAGTCGTCATCACTACAGCATCAGAGGGGAAGAGGTTGTTGTTCCAGAAAGATGTGTGACGACAAAATGTCTAAACCTGCTTGAACTACTTGTGTTTCTTATTAGATTAGAATCGACCAGGAACACACACACACCTCCAGACAGTGTCCAGAGCTGTAGAACGAATTTGAATATTTGATTTACTGGATTTATGCAGAAACATACTTGTAACTTGCAGCCAGTTGTTGCAGTTTCTTCATTATCAAGAGGATAGAATGAAACAGAAGAAACTGAAGTCAGGAGTTAGGGCTGGACGAAGTGGGGGGTGAGCACAGCAGCTGATGGAGGAGGAACAAGATTTCCAACAGGTCATCAGCCCGTCGTGTGGCACAGGGTCCATGACCTCCGTGAGGATGTTCCAGATGTTCAGCACATCTGCAGCCATGTAGACAGCTGCTTGGGAACATGTCCTCTCAGGATCTGCTGGGCTGCCAGGACCCGGACTCGTGCCACTCGAGCAGCAGCTTCAGGATCCTCTTCATCTCCTCACTCTTTTCCAAACTTCACTTTTCGTCCACAGTTGATCTTGAAAAACATTTTTCTCATCTGGGATAAACTTCTGGATTATTAGGAATATGAATGTCTAGTTTGCATGTGAAAGTCCCTGGTTGTTCTCCTCTGGTCTCCAGCTGCTCCTCCTGAAGTTTGAAGCTCCATCACCTCTGAGCAAACAACCAAGTTCACAAATAATGAATAATACGAGTTTTTCTCATTTATGTCACAGCTGATCTCAGATATTTTCCTGTGGAAGGATTTTCACTCAGCGTCTCTGGTGAATGTTAAGCAGCTCTTTATAAATACCAAAGATGAAACAGGTCGGAGAGAGAAGAGCTTCCCACGCTGGAGGAAAAACTCAGACGTGCTAATGTACAGCGAGCGAAGAGGCGCCACTCTGTTCTCTTTCCCTCTTCACCTCTGTCAGACTCACTCTGCTTCTTCTTCTGGTGCCGTCTGTCTCTGTGGTTCTGTCTCATCTCTGACATGTGGACACACACACACACACACACACACACACACACACACACACACACACACACACACACACAGAATTCGGCACGACTCTGGACATATTTAACAGTTTCAACTCTCGGCTATTTTGGCTTTTGTTTGAGTCTCTTTATTTTCAGTCCCGTCACATTCATTCGTGTCACGGACAAACTGGGCTTCACTGAAAGTTCATCATTTGTTTTACTCATAGATTTTTCCACAAAGACTCATTTGATAAATTGTAATTTCCTTTGCTAAATACACGAATCAGTCACAGGCTGTTTAATTAGAATATTTAATGATTCGTTCCTTTTCTGCAAATAATCAACAAAGAGTCTTTGACGGATCTTTGAACTTGTTCAGCAGAAGATTCAGTGAACCTCACGTGTGCAGAGCTGATGAAGGTTGGACACACAATATCAAACACAGGCCGGAGACACAATCCTGTTGTGTTGCTTTGAGATGTAGATTAATTTCTTCAGGAGGTTGGACTGATGAGACGTGACACCAGAGACCAGAGTCTAACTTCTGCATCACAAAGTTGTAATGATCCTCAAGTGCTCGTATCCAGGAGCAGATATTACACAAACTGACTCTGTGTGATGGCACCTGATGATCCAGTCAATAATCCAGGAGATGTTTCAGTTTTCCTTGTAACTGCTGAAACGTTCTTGTCACTGAAGATCTCAGGTGTCAGAAGTTTCTCTGCCTGGTTCCTCAGAGACAAAGTGGAAACAAAAGAAGACTTCTGGGACAACATGTGTCCTCGACTCCTCAAATCACAAACCTGCTCCGACTCGACAGCAAGAATCTGCCTCAGAACAGTTTCATGTCATCTCACATCCATGCCCCCCCCCCCCCCCCCCCCCCCCACACACACACACACACACACACACACACACACACTCTGCAATCCCTCCTGTCACTTTCTGCGTAGCCTTAAATAAAGACCATTCTCTCTGAGGCAGGTTCCAGTGTGTGTGTGTGTGTGTGTGTGTGTGTGTGTGTGTGTGGTTGTATGTGTGCATTCATGTGTGTGTTTGTTAAAACAAGATAACATTGTATTAATCTCTGGATGGAAATTACCGCAGCACAAGAAGAACCAGGCGACACGGAGGAGATAGAGACAGAAAGATGGAGCGAGTGTGAGAATATAATATATAAAAATATGAAGAATTACAAATATAAAACTGAAGAGGACATGTCCTCGGGCCTGGAGAGGAAATGTCCTCCGGCCTGAAGAGGACATGTCCTCGGACCTGAAGAGGACATGTCCTCCGGCCTGAAGAGGACATGTCCTCGGACCTGAAGAGGACATGTCCTCGGGCCTGAAGAGGACATGTCCTCGGACCTGAAGAGGACATGTCCTCGGGCCTGAAGAGGACATGTCCTCGGGCCTGAAGAGGACATGTCCTCCGACCTGAAGAGGACATGTCCTCCGACCTGAAGAGGACATGTCCTCCGACTTGAAGAGGACATGTCCTCGGGCCTGAAGAGGACATGTCCTCCGACCTGAAGAGGACATGTCCTCCGACCTGAAGAGGACATGTCCTCGGGCCTGAAGAGGACATGTCCTCCGACCTGAAGAGGACGGAGACACTGTGAAGACGAGATGAAACACAGATGGAGCTTCTCTCTCAAGCCAGTGAAGACAAAGAGATCAACAGAATGAAATCAAAATGTGTGATTTTATTTAAGTGACGCCCGGCAGAAAGATTCACAATTAAAATGTTCAAGTTTAGAATCAGACTTTCAGGAGCGAAGGGGAATGAAAGTTTCAAGAATCTGTGGAAATGTAAATCCTAAACACGAGGGACTTTGAATAACTCAGAGCAGACACCTGCATTTCAACTTCTGCTCTTTTCCACAGGGGAAGGTTGAGAGGTTTTCACTCAGTGATTCGTCCAAATGAAAAGTGGAGTCACTGCAGGACGAGGATCACACGTCTCACACAAGCTCATTAAGACAAACACACAACCACAGAAGACACACAACGGAAACACAACCTTATCATTATCATTTCATTCTCTTATTCTCTTTATTTCTATACGGTTTAACTTTATTTCGAATTTTGATAGATTGACGTTTTCTGTTACACCTCGAATACACAAGCATCACATTTTGAGTAACTGATTTAATTTTCAACCTCTTTTGTGATTGTGTTTCTGTTGTGTGGCTTTTGTATTTGTGTGTTTTCAGTCATGCACTTGTGTGACACGTCTTGGCCACAGTCTCATCTGGTTTTGATCTCGTCGACTCACTCGATTTGATCTGTTGAGACGTCTGGAGATCCAGAGATCTGAAAACCAGCTTCACAGAACGTCCTGTCAGAACCAACTTCTCCTCCGTGAATTATTCTACAGATCAACAACCGGTCCCTGGATCTTCACTTGTGTTGCAGTAACACAACTTTACGAGGAGAAAGCAGTTCTCCTCCCACAACATCATTTTCTTTCTGTCGTGTTTCCAGCCCGTGAAAATGAAAACTGCACAACTCAGCAAACATCTGGTCAGAAGGAGAACAGACAGATTCTCAGCAGCTCCTTCTGAAAGATGCATTTCCAGAAAACACACAGAACATATGGGAACTTTCAGAAGATGCTTGTGTGAGCACATCAGGGTTAAGATCCTCTCAGGTCTGTCAACATGAGACCAGAGGATGGATTGATGATCCTTCACTGATCCACGAGGGACTTTGGGTTTTACAAGAGCTCAAGTACAGGTTAAATTACTAGATTCAAAATACCAAGGAATAAATAATTGACAGATTATCAGGAGACTTGGTGGAAGGACATGTTGTGGGTCAGAGTGGAACTCATTAAGTTGTGGATCCAGATAAAGTGACAGACCCAGAATTGTGTTTTCACTTTCTTTAACATGCAGAGATTATCATGATCCGTGTTGAGGTGCGATCTCTCTGAGTTATCATCAAATCCAACAGAAACAAACACTCACCTGAAACCGTTTCTCATTTCCATCATTAGATCTGTGTTCAGCAGAATGTTTCCTGCTGTCAAACTTATCATAGACGAAACTGAAAAACTGACACAGAAACAAAAGGTGCTTCGTTAGAACCTGATCCAGCTCCTGTCACAGACACACACACACGTGCAGCATCGTTTCCTCCACACGCTCAGATTGTGTGTTTTATTCACGGAGGGTAATGTGCTCTCCTTTGAGTGAAGAATTGAAGACTTTAGATTTAAGACTTCCACTAACTCAAGCTGTAAATCTTGGATGTTCACAGCTGCATGAATTCTCTGAGAGGAATCATTCAGCCGACAGAAAGAGAAGCCGTGAATATTCTGAGCCTCACAGACGGAGGCAGATTTCTACTGGAGGCACGTGGACACTTTATTACATGTATGATTTATTGCTCCTATGCAAAGTGTGCAAACACTATGGGCGGTACTCTGGGGTCATCAAAAATGAAAAGGGCAAATCCATTTCATGATCTTTTCACTTACTCTCTATTATTAATACCTGCTGTAAATGATTTAATGCCGTGAAAGTGTCGGTGACTTCAGTGAACAGGAAGTGAAAGTCTCACCAGAGACAAGCCAGATTGATTCTGTTCATACTTCAGATACCAGATATGGGAACTTATAAAACATTGGTTCTTTGTCCCATTAACTACGTGGATCTTTTGTCAAGCTACAATTAATTTATTATTATTATATTATCTGTGTGTGTGTGTGTGTGTGTGTGTGTCAGTCTGTGTGTGTGTGTGTGCACATGCTTTGCTTATTTTTTTACATCAATCCAATAGATGTGGGTCAAAGATCAGTTTTAACAAATAGGATCATTGGAATATTTATTTATATTTTGACTTTCCTGATTCTAAAATATGCAATGAAAAGATGGCGGTGTTGACCATATATATCATATATAAAGGCTATAATAATATAATATAATAATAATTATGGTATTTTCTAAAAAAAATGAATAAGTTATGCAGTGTCATAACTACATCTCTGACGTTTATAACAAACCAGATCGTTTAAAAATGGGTTGAAAATTCAGCAAGTTATGGTTATTTACCAACACAATGTTATGGGTGAGCGAGCTGCCCCCTAGCAAGATGGCCGCCATGTGCAGACGTTCGTCTCCGTTGGCCAGCAACGCAGACGAGACATCTAGTCTTTATATATGATATCTATGGTGTTGACCAACATGTTTAAGAAAGATTATTACGTTTAATGCTATTTGAACAATTAACTCTTCAAAATAAAAGCTTTGACTCGTGTGATATTTCTTGAATGAACTTCCACACACACACACACACACACACACACACACACACACACACACACACACACACACACACACACACACACACACACACACACACACACACACACACCCTTTTCTCTAAAAACAAACATGAAGCGACAGGTTTGGTAATAAAGTATTTCTTGCTGTGATTTATCTCAGTCTGGTGTGATCGTGACCCTGAGCTGCTCCGGTGAGGTCACACCTCTGCTCGGCTTCACCTTGGAACAGTGATAATTATTCCCCCCCGCTCTCTGAACGACATGTTTCCAGAGTCTCTCCGGAGGCGGAGCTTCTGTCACCATCGACTCTCGGCTCGGATGTGACACCTCTTTGTTCTGCGGTTTCATTCCTGTGTGAACATCTAACTTTATCCCCTGACTTCTGCAGGTTGAGTGTTTTTAGAGTTTGTGTGACGAGTAAAGGATTCAACTCTCAAGTTTTCAAAAGGCAAAAAACTACATTTAGAAACATGTATTTGTCTTTAAGAAATGGACAATTTTGACAATATTTGAAGATCTGAGCGGATTTATAGTCATTTGAAGTATTAACCTTGCTGACTACAAATCTTTGACGATTGTGAGGTGATGTGTGTTTCTCAGCTTTTCTGAAAGTAATTTCCCCAAATTGACGTTTGCAGATTGTAGTTTTCAGCATCAACATACTGGTTATCAGGAAAAGGAGCTGAGGAGTGAAGCATCCGGGCGAGGAGACGAGGACAGGAGACGAGGAGGAGGAGGAAGGAGAGGAGTCAGAACCACGTGGGGACAGAAAACAAGGCCATCATCCTCCTCTGCACAGGGAAGGGACAGCTGGGGGACGTTTGGCTTCACTTGCAACACTTTATCGATTGTCTCTGAAATCGAGCAGCCGTCGAACCCCCCCCCCGCCGCTGAAAAGAGGATCAAGAGCTTTGGTGGAAGAGGAGCCAGGAGACGCTTGTGTTGTACTGCACACGCTGCCTGGTTCCTCCTGCTGGCTCATCATTGTTTTTACTAAACTTATTCAAATCGTTTATTTCACAGCAGAATTCTGCAGTTTTACATTTGTCTAAATTAACCATTGTAGGTGAAATAACTTGAGCAGAATGCAATGATCCCTTTAAGACTGTGATATAACTGTGGCTATAGAATATAGAGCAGAACATTGTGGTTCCAGGAGTAAAATCAAATTTATTTTCTGGATATAGATTTTAATTATCAGCCATAAAATTGTAAACCACATATCAGAAGGTTGGAAATATGTGAAAATCACTCACCACATGCACTTGATCCTTTAACTTTGATCTGTGATTTTCTTTATCCAGTTTTTTTCAAAACCAGCAGCTGCTGTGGTCATAACGGTCGAGTGTAAATCTGTGAAATATTGATTTTTGTGCTCTGGACGTCCGGTGGATATCAAACCTGCGATCAGAGGACTGGAGCAGCCGGCGCTCGGCGTGGTCGCCCTCTCATCCCCTCGCCAAGTCAGCTCCCAGTGGCGTGGAACGGCATCATGGGAGTATTTTACCTACTTGTCCCGAGAGGAGGAAACGGAATCAGTCCGCAGTGCTAAGTTGTGTTACACGTTGGAAAATAACCACAAATAAAACCAGATTTAATGTAATGAGTTAACATCAGAGCCCGAGATGCTGTTTCGTGAACAAACACATTCCACACGCTGGTTCCAGTGAAACTCTGTGTTTGAAATAATCACCGATGATCTGAGGCTCACAGCAGGAAATGATGTGTTTGTTCAGATCTGCATCGTAAATCTCTAAATTGTGTTTTTCCTCCCGTCGCCGACTGAATGTGTCATAAACAGCAAAACACAGAAAAGAGACTGTTTCATTATTTAACCTCCTCGATGGAAGCCAGAGGCCGAGAGATAATAAAACCAGTTCCCTGCAATCTGTGCCCCGGCGCTGAGTGGCCTGTAATGGACCAGGGTCTGCGTGGGGGGGGCGGCTCCTCTCGAAATGCATCAGAAACGCCAGGAGAATATTGATCAGGATGATTCTTACATTTGTTCCTGCTCTCCTGCACGTTGGTGTCATCTGCTCGGTGATGAGATGATGAAGATTAACACTAACATGGCAGATTTAGGAGACGTTTATAAAAGGTTCAATAGAAAGAACTCAGCTCTTTGGTTGTTTATCCACATGATGAGCGGATCAGCTGCTGAAAACATGTGGTCTCCGTGGATACTGGAGGTAACAGTCACAGCACAATGGTGGAGCTGAGAACTCAGATGTTTTCTGTCTCAATGTTATATTTAAGAGTATTTTCCTTCTATAAACACAATATGAGATGATTGCAGGTTCAGAGACTCGTCACAGTTCTTCTTTCACATATGAAAGACGCAGCAGGAGATTCTCTGAGACGTTTAGAGCAGCAGGCGACGGGTGGAGGTAAAGAGATAATGTGGAAACTCGGCTGCGGAAATCACATGTTTGTATTTACACACCCGGCGTCAGCAGTCATCACTGAAAGCTCCAGAATCTCCAGCTGCTGTTGAACCTGAGGATCATCTCATTGTCTCCTGCTGACTGATCCTCTGGTGAAGGTGAAGGTTCTCTCACAGCTCCACGATATATAAATCTGCTCCTGTGTGAAGATACAACATCATCGTCTCTGTATTCAGAGCCATCGTTGGTCCTGAGCCTCAGTGACTGTGTGGGAGAAGGTGATGAACTCTGCCCCCTGTGGCCAACAAGGGAAGGACACCACCACGGCTGCTGTTCAATGGAAGTTTCTGACGCAGGATAAACAGAAAAATCTCTCATGCATGTTGCTTCCAAGTTAAACAAGTTCACAAGGATTCATGTCTTTTCCTGTGGTGAGGTCCCGGTGGAGAAGGTGCAGAATGAGCAGGTAGACTCAAGAAATAAAGAAGAGGAGGAGGAGAAGGTTTCACCTGTTCCGTTTCCATCACCTGTTCCGTTTCCATCACCTGTTTTGTTTCCATCGCCTGTTCTGTTTCCATCACCTGTTCCGTTTCCATCACCCGTTCTGTTTCTGATCTGAACCAATCGAAACCCGTCATCTGAGGCCGGAGTGAACGATGATTATATTCATTCACTTCTCAGACAAAAGTCAGAAGCTCGTGGGTTTTTAGGCCAAAAACCGAGAGTCACTTAATTTTGTAGGAAACACACACACACACACACACACACACAACTCGCTGTGAGGCACTGAATCACACACTGACTTATTAATTCATCACACACTCACACAATGAGTCACCCGGCTTCTCCCTCATTGGATTCAGTTTAAAATACAGAGACGAGCCTCGGGCCACGCAGACGAGAGAAATGCTAAACAGGAGCAAGAAGACTTTATTATTATTATTATTATTTTATAATTAAAAGTGAACTCTTAACATTCCGATACATTCTTAAAAAGGTTTATTCATTTCAGACTCATTAAGTATTCAAATGATTATAGAGACTTTTTATTAAAGAGAGGAAACATGCTCGTGCATAAATTGTATATACATAAAAAAATGAAGATTTCTGACATGTTAAATAAGTCTTCCACTATAACAACGCAACGATAATTAATGCCACATCTTTTCCGTACATATTTCTTTTAATTATATTCATTTTATTTTGTTTGCAATGCCAATGAGAATATTAATTGAAATAAGCCTCCTTCCTTTAAATGTAAAGTTTGCAGGAGAAAGAATCACACGAAGCTTCTTCACCTCGATGAGAACTTGTGCTGTCAGGGATTTCTCAGGATTAAGAAGAGGATTAATTTAACAAAATTGTTTCCAGCAAACAACACAAAACTCTGATATTTAAATAAACAGTGCTGCTAACCCCCCCCCCCCACACACACACACAAACACACACACATCTAAGAAAAACAAAACTGACAAATGGGTCCTTGGGTTCTGAAAGGTGACAGAGGGAATAAAGATCCCAACTTTCATCTAAATCAAAAAGACAGAATAACAGAAAGATTGGACCTGAACCCAGAGACAGTAAAAAAAGAAAACACAAAACCAACAACACAAAGTCAGAGACACAACTGAAGGTGTTGAGCCTCTGACAGCAAACAAGCAACTGAACCAGGAAACCAAACGTCCTTATGAGTTGAAAGTTCAATGAGCACCAGATTATTATGAATCTTGTTAAAGTCAGATCACTGAAGTAAGCAGGCGTCATCTTCTTTGTGCCATGATGCAACCACACACACACACACACACACACACACACACACACACACACACACAAACACACACATCATAGTGAGTTAATCTTCTCTTCTCCACTGGTGATGCTCTCCATCCCAGTGAGCTGCTCCTCCCAGTTAAACCTTCAGCTGGTGCTGACCATCGAGCTTCTGTGAATTAAAGACGTGACGTATTGATGAACCATCGCTCACAGTGACGCGGCTGAACGTCACTTCACCAGTCGGTCACTTCTACTGGCAGCGTTGGTCCCACTGGTCTGTAACTGGTCCCAGAGGAAACCTGAGCTGAGTGATGATTGGTCCACAGGGAATCCACTGGATCACATCGAGAGGACGACTGTCAATCACCATCAGGAATCATTAGTGCTGCGGCAGGTGGAGGTTAAAGGTCGTGTTGACCTTTGACCCCTGCACACCCTCCACTGTGACCTCCTGGTGATCGACAGAAACATGACGACCTCAGACGGAGATTCCTCTACTGGACTTTCATATTAAAGCAACACTGTGTAACTGTTACTGAGCAGCAGCGCCCCCTGCAGCCACACACGGTGATTACATCTCAGTCACTGAACTGAAACAACTTCATAGAAACAACCGGCACTTATATTTCATCTATAAACAGTTAAATCCAACATTTCATGACAACTACATTTTAAAAAGCTAAAACACAAATTAATAAATGTAAATCTGAATTTTGTACAAAAATAAACTGTTGAAAATGCATAAGCAGCAGAGATTTTGGCGGCAGGAGATCAGCAGCTCATATTAACGACTGAGTCTAATGTGGCTAAACGATGGTTCTAAGAATTCATTAGATTTTTTTATGTGAGCTTATTAACTGAGTCATGATAACAAGGTCAGATTCAATATCACAGCCGCCGTTCAATTCTCTCTCTGAAAGTTTCTTTCCTCTTACGAACAACTTTGAACAACCTCTAAAACCGTCAAAGAGCTCTGGATCGCCACCGGCTACAACACACACACACACACACACACACACACACACACACACACACACACACACACACACACACACACACACACACACACACACACACACACACACACACACACACACACACACAACTCTCTGGTGTAAAGCTGCCTCAGTCTCTCTCTCTCTCTCTCTCTCTCTCTCTCTCTCTCTCTCTCTCTCTCTCTCTCTGCTCTGGTTACACCCTGAAACGTCGGTGACTCAGCAAAAAGCATCGACTCACTCATCTGAGTTTGTTCTCTAACAGAAGCACGTGTGCGTTCACTGTCCCGTGAGTTCTGATGATTCATCCCATCCCGTCCAGCCGCTGCTTAAAGGGACGAGTGCATCTTTGGCTCCAGAAGTAGGGAAAGTTATTTGCAGGTTTTTGAAACGTGAGTTTGCTTCTTGCTCGACGTCATGAACGGAAGAGAAGCTGAGTCGCTCTCTCACCTCGATGTATCGCAAATTAACACGTTTACCCTGGTGTCACGTTTCTGTCACCTCCGCTCAGCTGATAGAAACCTTTGTCTCCTGCAGACAAAAGCCAGATGTTTGTGGGTTTTTGTGAATGTGGTTCATCAGTGACTTGCATGAGGTTCCATACTGGATCAAATCTGGAGATCTGTTGTTATCTGTTGGATCAGGATCAATCCCGTCTTCATGATCCGCTCGTCGTCCTGCAGCCACGAGGGCGAGGTTGTGTCCTCTCCTCTCGTTCGATGGCGAGTTGTCCAAGCACCTGATTGTGTGTTTTTTTCCGTGAGGCCTTTTGTTTCCTACGTCCAGGGAGGAGTGAGGCTGGCGTCTCTTCTCAGAGTTGACGTGAAGGATCTCGGTTGAGATTCTCTGGAGCGAGCAGATCTTCTATCAGTGACTCAAGCTGCCGTCACATCAGGATTTCTGAGTCTCTGCCTCAAAAGAAACATTCCTCGACTGAAGTAACTCACAAAGCTCCTGTCATCATCACTATCCCGTGAAAAGCTTTGTAGCTCCGACTCTCAGATTTGTGTTTTCGTTTCAGCAGTTGACTTCGTCTCCTGAGTAGAACGCACGAGCATGAACAAAAACAACTGTCTCTTAAAATGAAGTTTAAAATGTCAAAAATACAGACGTCTGTGGAAGAGAGAGAGAAGCTCTGAGCCTGCATGGATCCTCAGGAGCTGCAGCCATGATACTCATGCATTATGCATACCAGGAAATAAATATAGCTTTTACAACACACAAGTGCATTTAATCTATTAAACAAGAGCGAGAAGGTTAGAGTCTGGATGGGGCCCCAGGCATCTGAATAATAACTCACTGCTTGGGGGCCCGCTGGCAAATGGAGGGCCCTTGATTATGTAAGTTAAGTTTTTATTTAGTAGCCATTATTATTTCCTTCATTGACATAAACACACACTCACCACTTTGTAAAGAGAACCTGCGGAATCAACACAATACCTCAGCAGGAAAGAGACGCACAACGCTTCAGCCCTTCGTCCTGATGATGTGAGCGCCGCCTGATCATGAACAATTAGGAACATCCTCCCAAAGTGTGTTTAATGTGTGTTTGATTTTCATAATAATAAAAGTGGCACCATTCCATTTGGCTTCACTGATCTGCAGCTTCTGATTCTTCACTCTCGACTTGAAGTGCGGATCAGTGTTGAGGTTGAATCTCACGAGGGACCTTGTAACGACGAGTTATCAGGTAAATATACCTCGGGTTGCCATGGAAACGGCAACTTATCCTCGCTCTTTACAGCTTCACGATAATCACATATTTCAGATATTCACACAGAAGCAGCTAATGCCTGCAGATATAAAGAAAAGGTAATTTCTGTCGGTGCTGAACCAGCGTCTGTGTGCAGCAGCTTCCACTGTGACTTTCAGATTTCTGTGCGTGTTCATGTTTGTGTTGTTTCAGATCAGCAGTTGTGTCCCCGAGTGGCGTCTGTCTTCCAGAGACGAGATGAATCCACGCTCTGTGAGCTCGGAGCGTCTTCGTGTCGTGTGGCTGATCGGGAACTGAAAGGTTCGGGCTCGTTACCCTCAATAAAACCACGGATTCTTAATACTCGTAAGCAGAATAAGTGACTTATTACTTAAAACATATCTTCAAAGAGCCTTTCATTTGCACCAGTGCAGGCGTTTTATTACCTTCACGTGTTTTATGATACAGTTGTCACCTGAATGCCATAACATTTGTGTGATAAACCAATAAATCTGAAGTCAATCCAGATCCAGTGAGCATTTATTCAACATTTATGGATGTTGATTTCTCAGAAAACAATTCATGATCTGGATCTCGCAGGAAGTAATAAAAACAGGCATCTTTAAGGGACTGACTTTAATACTATTACTTTCAAATTAAAATTGTGCGTGAAACTATATAAAAATAATGTAAATTGAATTGAATAACTCTTGGTTTACAAACCGAGGATGTTGAGATGTATTTGGTGAACAACCTGGTTTATAAATCATATTATTATTTCACAAACAGTTGATTTATCCTCCAGGTCTTGACTGTGTGTTTGTGTGTCTGCAGGTGCAGCTGCTCCACATGGCTCATGTGTTTGAACATGGAGCAGCATCGATACGCTGGAATATGACCAAATAAAATGCTTTATTTAATCAATAATGTTCATTTTACTAAAGACACGGCTCTTTGGTTTAAATGTATGAATTGAATCATGTGTATTTATCGTATCGGGATCCACATGAGCACCTTGTTGTGTTCAGGTCCGCTTCACTTGAACAGGAACGACCGTGGAGACGTTTCCAACTTCACGGAGATGTTTTCATACAGAACAAGAGAATATATGTTGAGGTTTGAGTGTAAATTAGAGGTGAAATCCAGGGATTAGTCGGAGGCCTCCATCTCCTCCCGCTCGTAAACAATGGCGGCCGCACGCGTTAGCTCACGTTACCTCTTCAGTTTCCGCTTCGTGCCTCCGCTTCCGGCTCCGGTGGAACTTCTCTTCTCTTCTCTTCCCTCGAACGCAGCCGGAGGTCGAACTGAATCCGCGACGGTCGCTTTCTCCAGAGTTCACGCGTCGAACCGCCGCTGAGACGGATCCTCCTGCTCTGTCCCGCCGGTCGCCGGGTTAGCTTCACGTTAGCTTCATGTTAGCTTCAGGTTAGCCACCACCTCCGACCTGCGTGACTTCCGCTCCTGCGCGCACACACACTTCCGGTGACGATGGTAACCCATAGTAACCGATAAATACTGGTTTACAGGTTTTTGGTTCACACTCAAACATCAGACTCACTTTAATCAAGCTGCTGCTTTAAGGTCAAGAAAACTGCATAATGTTGCTTTAACTACAGATGAGAAAAAACTCTCCCTGGTCTCAAGCCCGTCTCCACTGGTTAGACTGTTTTTTAAAACCCACCAACATAATAACAACAGCAGCGAAACAATGTCCTCATGTTGGTAAAAGCTAATTTGCAGCAGACAATAAGAACGACTGAAGAGTTTCCTGCCACAATAAAACACAAACCTTCTTGTCTTCACTTGAAAGCCGGAGTCATCGGTCAGAACAGAGACGTCATGTGGAGGAAACATCCATCAGCTGCAGAGCTTCACTGGACAAAGACCAGCTGACCACTGCAGACATGAGCAACTGGCTGAGGAGACACTGGTGGGACCAGAAGGAAACCAGCTCCCACTCAGACAGGAAGTCACACCGGGGACACGTAAGGTGTGCGATTTCAAAATAAAAGAGTTGTTGGGGAAGGCCCAGTGATCTGACTTAGAACAAAGGCTCGTAAAACTTGAGACTTGCCCAGGGAGACCCCTCACATGAAATTCCAGCATGGAGATCTTATCTCCATGTGAGAGAAAATCACTTCCTGGGTCCCCCCACTGTAAGCCCGCCCCTGGGGGCCAAATCCTGACAACTCAATTGGCTGGAGGGCCACACTGACCCCTGACCCCTCCTCCCAGGGGGGAGTCACCTGGAACATGACTTAAAAAGGCTGAGCTCCCAGAAACCTTTCTCTTTTCCTCCGATGCTGACGTCGCCACTAGACCCCCCCCCCCGGGGGTCTTCCTAGTCGACCCAGTAAGCTAATGGAGGCGATAAGACGTTTGTTTTATTCATTTCAATTCATTTCAGTCATTTATTCTTTTATCTTAGTTGACGTTTTTATTTTGAAAGGACATTTTCCTGTTTTAACCTGAAAAGACCAGACAGGAATCTCACTCGCGAGACGAGTGAGACACGGACTTTACTTTTATTCTTTCTCCACACGATCTACAACGGCTACAAGCAGCCGCACGTTCCTGTGAGGCAGCACGATCTCCGCTGCTACCGAAGAAGACGAAGCATCATCTCGCCACGGAGCACGACTAATCCGCTCCGGTCCTGCCCAGCTGCGGTGCTCACGGGAGCACGCCTAAGAGACTACGAGCTTGTTCACTGGACTTCCGGGAGATTCGCGCCGACGCGCATGCACCCCACGAAACCATGGTTACAGTAAGAGAGGCTTATGTTGTCTGGGCAGATGTTAGTTTTAATACGTAGCGTTTGTTTTAATACTTGAGTGTATGTTGTTGGTGGAACCTCCGTGTTCCATTGTTTTAGCCGGCCACTACTCCGAGCCGCTACTTCTGGTTTCCGGTTTGATGGCAATGTTTTGTGTTACAGTAAATAGGGCCGCGAGAAGCGCCTCCGCTCGCACTGTTAACGTCTGTGTGAGTCTGCAGTGATTTCACCGATCAGAACCTCGGCCCACAACGTTCGCTTGAGGGCTGAGGGGTGAATCCCTGTTAACTCATCTCAGGCGTATTTTTAAGAGTTCGTTCTCTTCTCTCTCTCTCTCTCTCTCTCTCTCTCTCTCTCTCTCTCTCTCTCTCTCTCTCTCTCTCTCTCTCTCTCTCTTCTAAACCGACCTATACACACTTCCAATCTGTATTTAGAATACAGGTCATGTCACATAGTTAAATCTATATTCAGAGAGGCTGAACACATCTGGAAACCATTCGGCCCCCAAAGCCAAGCAGAGATAAGAATTCTCTTTGTCTGAAATTTCCTTTGTGTAATTCATGTGACGACCACCAGTGTGCGCTCCGGCCACATGGTGTCATTAACATAGACTCCATCTTGAATAACGCAAGTTAACCCACCATTTTGAGTCTATTATTGCCACGCCTCCTCTCTCTCTCTCCTCCCATCCTGGCTCTAAATTCATAACAGCTCCGCCATCTTGTTTTGTAGTCAATCCGCCATTTTGAGAGTTTTTAGGCCTTGATTCCACGAATCATGATCGGCCTCCATCTTAGATGTGATGTCACTACGCGTCATCGCCACGCCCCTTCTTTTTCTCTCTCTCGCTCGCTCTCTCACACACACACACACACACACCCACACACACACACACACAGACACTTTGATAGACACAGACAGATACACACACACAGAGACACATAGATGGACCAGAGGTTACATGCGTGTTCTAAATTGTGATAAGCTGCTGTTGTTATCTTTGAAATATGGGAGTTTGTTAAAATGATAAATCATTAAATAACACTAACTTTATTTCACATACACACACATAGACACACATACACAGAGAGTCACTTTGACACAGACACACACACACAGAGACAGACATACATAGGTAGACCATAGGTTTTACATGTATTTTCTGAATTGTGATAAGTGCTGCTGCTGTGTTTATCTTTGAAATATTGGAGCTTGTTAAAATGATAAATCATTGAATGACATTATAACTTTATTTCCCCTTTTTAATAAATACTTTTGGAATTAAAGTATCTGTAGTCTGTGATTATTTGTGCATAAGTGTGTGAATACAGCTGGATTATGATTGCCTGTGCTCGAACTTAGAAGCCTTCACTGTTTATTAAATAATCATTAATATTAACTATTAAGATTATTAATTTAACCAATATCATTATGAGACTGATATTTATAGCTTGATTCCGTTGGTCCCTGTAACCAGGGTGGTGCCCCCCTTTCTCAATTATTAATATAGATAGTATTATTCTTAAATTGATAATTTTATTGTTTTTGACTAATTATTTTCATTATTCTTGGTTGATAACCTTATCATTGTTAATTGATAGCTTGTACTTTCTAATTGATAATTCCTATTTTCTCATTAGTGGTTTTATTGTTATTTGATTACTGATCATCTTCAATTAATAATTTAATTATTTTTGATAGATAATTTTTATTATTTTAATAATCCTATTTCATGATTATTAATAATTAGCCAACGTCAAGTCTACTCCTATTGCACAACAGAGGACACACCGACAGAGTCCAGGTGGGATTTCAAAGTTTAATAAAGATAAAAGAAAGAACACATTCAATTATGTGTTTGAATTATAATATGTTACAGTTCATCACATTTCAAAACAAAAAGCTAAACTGTCTGCAGACGAGTGTTTTCATCAAACAGAGAATTACGAGCCATGGAAATAATCACACATCACCACAGACTGTATATGGAACATAACACACAGACAGACGAGGTCCTTTCTGACATCGTCCTCCATTGAGTCATTGGTGAATAATAACAAAGACATATTTATACGTACGAATGGAAAACATCACAGGTTGCATTCAAACGTTTGTTGCATGACTGCGGCAAAAATATACAGAATAAGCTTTTTTTTAGGGGCCAATGCCGATACCGATATCAAGGAGCAAAAATCATCACTCGTGTATAGAATTTTAATAAAGCTTAAGTAAAACAATATTTCATAATGAAATAAAGATAAATTGAAAGAAAACACAAATACGACAGAATATATAGATCTTGAATTAGGACACACAATTTTCAATGTAAAATATAATCATAATGCACATTGTTTATCCTGTAATAATAACCTTTTCATATCGGAGCATATCTTAAAAGGCCCATATCAGCCAATTGAAATATTGAACGTAAACACAAAAGCAAATATCACAGCATTTCTTTTTTCATTTATACTGAAATTCAATCCAGATCATGTTGTTTTTTCCAATGAGCTGTTACAAAACTGGTGAGTCTAATATGTGAAGGTGTTTAAGGATGAATGTTGATTTTCATGTTCTTGTTTTCTGGAGGATGCACCATTCAGAGTCGTCCTGAAACAAAGTGACAATAACTGCAAATTCCTAAAGTACACACTTGATACTTCAACCCGACAACATGATCAAGGCCGTTCATAGTTTTACACAAAGGATTTGAGACACCAACTGAACTGCTTACTTATCGTACAAGAACTATTTAATAATGATATGATGGAGTTTCAGTTGAGGTTTATTTCAAATTCCAGTTGTTAATATTTGTACCTGAAGCTGAATGTGGATTTTAATTCACGTAGTCAGACGTCTCCTCTGGATCACCTCGGGTTCCTGTGAAGATCAGACAGAAAACGACTTGAGAAGGTGGAGAAGCACTGTTTTATTCTTTTAGTGGATCTCGTTGCCACTCTAATATCTCTATCACAACCAGCATCACCAGCTTCAGGTGCTCCACACGTGTTCCAATGCAAATGAACGTCCTTGTTGTTCAAACATTATATGGGCGCAGCTAAACCGATCCCTGGTTCAGTTTGATCCGGGTCTGACTACATTCTGGTGCATTGGTTTGGAGCAAGTCTGGGGAACCTTTCCACCTGTAACTCTGCTTCAGACTCAACGGAAAAGTCCAAATGTCTGTCTTTGGACCATGTGACTAAAATGAGATGTTCATTTAGGACTTCTCTGCAGGAGGCACATTTTATACTGTACCTTCCTCCGTGTCTCCTCTGATTGATTCATAGATGCAGTCGTCACCTAGGAGTCAATAAAAAATCAAATCAACATGAAATGTAATTGGAAACTTTGTGACTTGGTTCTTCTGAAAAGCGAAAAGTTAGAAATAGCTGTGAAGGCGTTCAGTAGGAGAAGGACGGCTGACCGGGGAGAAGAGACGAGTACACTGGCAGCTGGATTTCATCGTAGTAGAGAGTTGGGTCTGAGCTCTGATTGGTTCTCAGAGACTGGCTGAGCCTGAAACAGTCAAACAATCACCAGTGAATGAAACAGTAAAGTATTGATGTTTTGTTGAAGATGAAACAAGAGAGAGTGGAACCAACCTGTCACAACACAGATCTGTGGAAAAGACAATAATGATCACGTTACATGATTTTATTTTCCAACCTCTGCTCCATGACGATCGTGACAATAGTTTGGAATAAGTTTGATTTAAATGAAATGAACCAGAGCAGCTCTCACTCTTTGAATTCCTGCACCAACACAACAGCAGCAGTGAGAGGAGGAGAATCAGTGTGAAGCCTCCAACCAGCCCAACGACCAGCAGCACAGGAGACGTAGAGGGAGGTGCTGCAGGAGTCACTGATCAGAGGAGGAGCAGTGAGGAGCAAAGAAAGATCCATGACGTGGACAAACATAGAACCAACACTTCAGCAGACATTTTGACGCGAATTTTTTATTTTTATTTTAATATGTGCAAAAAAGGTTTTTTTAGTCGTAGAAATACTTTGTTTATGTGTAAAAAAAGTTTCCAGCTGTAAAAATATGTGGAAAGGTTTTATAAGTGTATTGAGCAAGTGGAGCTGGTGTTTAGAAACCGTCTCAGTGAAAATACTGAGTAGAAATGTTTTTAATCTACTTCTCAACCTGGAGACTCCTCTTCTACCTCATATTGATCACACTCACATTTTACTGACATCCAACTCTCCGATGAGAAGAATCCTTGATGTTCACACTTGTAGAAACCTTCATCTGACTTTGACACAGCTGAGATTTCCAGTTCCCATCTGACATCACTTTGGAGGAGTTCATCATTTTTGTAGAAAGAGAAGTTGGTATCGAGGTTTGGTCCGAGCCATGAGCAGCTGAGAGTAACAGACTGTCCCTCAGTCACAGGACGGGCAGGGCTCTTCAGGAGAAGAACATCACCTGGAACTGTAAACAGTTAAAAAACCATCAACAATGTTAACAACCTGATAATTCAGCTCGTATATAAACAGCATAAGTCTAAATATTAGATGTTAAAGTGGAGCCAAAGTCATTCAATGCACTTTTTGTCACATTCTGCTCCTCACGTCCATGAGCTGTACGTTGTGTGTGCGCTGGAAAAACATCTGGTTTCAATACACAGCCCTGGCTTCAAGAGCAGGACGTCTGAGCTCAAGCAGGGGAGAGTTGAGTGTGAGCGCAGGGTTTAGAGTGAGAGCATCACAAAATCTGAATGGGACATCAATAAGTCCTGCTCTCCAACCAAAAGACCTCCCTCTTGAGTAGAGAGAGGGAAACAGCCTCCGGGTGGCGCTGTGGGCTGTGGCGTCCACACAGTCACGTGATGTCTGCTTGTTTAACGCAGACGGACACACTCTCACAGCTGATTCTGGGCGTTGAACGTGTGGTTTGTGTAAATAAAGAAGGTGAATTTCATCCAGAGATCATGTTTGATGTGATGCACCTTGGTACATGTGGGGGGTGCAGCTCCTGCAGGAGCAGTGAAGGGAGGCAGTGCTCCCCACTTTCAGTTACTCTACCTTTAAATCACATTATGGTAGGGTGACCAGATTTGAGTTTGTAAAAAAGAGGACACTTCGTCGCGGGGGGGGGGGGGGGGGGTGGCGTGGGGAGGTGTAGTGTATAGCATGCCGCACCATGACCATGTGAATGCATACAAATGTCACAAATGAAATGACAAAAATGACACAAATGACTATATGAACATCTATTAATTGAACTTTAACAAAATTGCAAAGTGCAAATGTAAAACAAATCTTTTTTGTAGCATTTAAATGTGTCAATAATGATAACAAATAAAACATTCTAAATAATAAATTCTTTATATGGCCACATATTAAAATAAGAAAATTAAGAAACTTTTCAGTCCTCCTCATTTATTAAAGCAATAATGATAACAAATACAATATTCCAAATAATAAATTACTTATATGGCCACATATTAAAATAAGAAAATTAAGACACTTTTCAGTCCTCCTCATGTGGTTGGCCATATTTCTCTGAAGACTGAATCTAACCCAGGAGTTGGCGATTGCCTATCAAATAGCTATGAAAGTCCTTGCAGGTCATGTTTTTGAAATTGTACTGGGTGCACAGCTTCCAAATCGCTGCCACCTTTATTTGCCACGTAAGTGCCTGCTCTGCATGTCATGCACTCGGCTTCCGAAGCATCATGGCCGAGGCGAAAACATGGGTATTTTTTTTTTAGTTCGTCCGTGAACTTACATTTACGTTTAGGCATGGCTGCAGATGTAATGTGCTGTTGTAAACAGCGCATGGAGTGGAAGCGGCAAGGTGCTCAATGTTGCCAGATTGGAAATGGCAAAGTAACGTTCCAAAGGCTCAAAATAGTCGTATTTGGAGGATAATTATCGTGGCTCTGGCAACCCTGAGATCGGTCGCACAATGACTCTCTCTACAGTCAGCTCGCGCAAGAAGGTGGAACGTAAGGGTGGTACCATTTCCAGAACTTGGAAGGCCGAAATAACTAGTAGGCTATGTGAAAGACCCAGAAACACAAATATGCGACGAGGCAAAAAAAAAAAAAAAATTATTAATATTTTTTTTGCGACGAGGCAAAATACCGGACGTTTTTGGAATCCCTGCCAGACGCATTTTTTAGGTCTCGAAAAGAGGACATGTCCGGGAAAAAGAGGACGTCTGGTCACCCTACATTATGGGATGTTGGAAACATGCACAGTGTGAATAGATTCAATGAAAAAACTACAACCTCTAGTGATGTTGACTGCGTTGCTGATCAATGATCCAGATCCACACCAGTAAACTCCAGAAGGAAGATGATGATCCGTGGGCCATGTGAAGCGTGGGATTCTCTCCTGAGACTCGCACTCTCTGAATACTACTTCGTGTCTATTAAACCTCCACAATCTCCACTTATCAGAGTTTCCCTTGCAGGTCAGACCGACTTGGTCACCATAGCGGTGCTGCACTGAGTCCGGACTCACTTTGAGAGACACTGACGAATTGGAATCTGAAAAACGTGACATGAAGAGTGAAACAGAAACTAATAGTTTAAATTAGTTGATCATTAAAAACGTGAAGCTATCAGCAGAGACTCCATCTCAGTCACTTCTTGTTTTGGGGAATAAGGTCATAATATTACGAGAATACATTTTGTAATGTTTCCAGATTAAAGATGTCATTTTAGGCTTTGCGTCATTTTACAGAGGAAACGTCAGAAAGACGTCATCGTTTGTTGACATCACAGTGACATCACAGTGACATCACAGTGACATCATGGTGATGTCAGTCCGAGCATATGATCATAAATAATATCAACTTCAGGTCAGCCCTATAGGATGCACACAAAGAATAATTTCATGTCACATTAGATTTAGGGGAATGATTCTCTGATCAATATAAGCTTCAGATTGTCTCTCTAACCCTGTATCTGTCTTGACCTTTGACCTATGACCTCTAAAAGTGAATCAGCTGGAGGAACCAGCCAAAGTAAAGTTCCCCAAGAAACTGACCGACTGAAGGGACAACATCTGCTTCAAGAGAAAGAAACAAACTCACCTACAGACCACACCCACTTTGTCTCACTGTACTCAGTGTAAAACACGGGGTCTCCTCTTCCAGCTCGACATGCATAACCTGCTGACTCCGTCAGGCCTCGGATGACGAAGGAGTTTTGTTCAGTTCCTCCGTCGCTTCCTGGGAGCAGCTCATAACTGAACTTGTCAGGAATTTGCATTTCATTCCACCAGAATTGATATGAACATCTGGGGACTGGATCCAAACTAATGGGGTGAGCTCTGTACCAGTAGAACCTCCCCCCTGCAGTGGGATGTGGACCCCCCCCACAGGTGAGAGTCACGGAGGCTCCAGGAGTCAGCCATGACGGAGACACAGTGACGACAGGTCGTGGTGCAGCCGCTGAAACAGAACATCGTCACAACAAAAACACGTCTTCATGTTTGTTTCATTTTGGAACCAATGCAGTTTCTGGATGCTTCACATTCAGCCATCGACATGACTGCCCCCAAAAGTGAAGCCAAACTATAAACCCGCCCCCTGGTGGCTGCCTGCAGTATATGTCAATCATGGTTTCTTTCATTTTAGTTTGTTCAAGTGTTCATGTTTCTGATCAGTTTGGTTTTAATTAGTTATTTGATTCTATAAAAACAGTGAAGCATCATGATTGACAGCTGACTCTGACTGGTGATTGGTCGAGCACATGTATGGGCAGGAACTCGATACCCAGCTCCACACCTCCATCATGATTTCACAGACTCTGCCTCTAAATGACCTGAAAAGTGAAAGATGGCTGGTATCCAGGTAACAAAATGTTTTATAAGTGTAATGAGCAAGTGGAGCTGGTGTTTAGAAACCGTCTCAGTGAAAATACTGAGTAGAAATGTTTTTAATCTACTTCTCAACCTGGAGACTCCTCTTCTACCTCATATTGATCACACTCACATTTTACTGACATCCAACTCTCCTCTGAGAAGTCTCCTTGATGTTCACACTTGTAGAAACCTTCATCTGCCTTTGACACAACTGAGATTTCCAGTTCCCATCTGACATCACTTTGGAGGAGTTCATCATTTTTGTAGAAAGAGAAGTTGGAATAGAGGTTTGTTCTACTGAACCATGAGCAGCTGAGAGTAACGGACTGTCCCTCAGTCACAGGACGGGCAGGGCTCTCCAGGAGAACAGGACCTTGAACTGTAAACAGTTAAAAAAACATCAACAATGTGAACAACCTGATAATTCAGCTCGTATATAAACAGCATGAGTTTAAATATTAGATGTTAAAGTGGAGCCAAAGTCATTCAATGCACTTTTTGTCACATTCTTCTCCCCACGTCCATGAGCTGTACGTTGTGTGTGCGCTGGAAAAACATCTGGTTTCAATACACAGCCCTGGCTTCAAGAGCAGGACGTCTGAGCTCAAGCAGGGGAGAGTTGAGTGTGAGCGCAGGGTTTAGAGTGAGAGCATCACAAAATCTGAATGTGACATCAATAAGTCCTGCTCTCCAACCAAAAGAGCTCCCTCTTGAGTAGAGAGAGGGAAACAGCCTCCGGGTGGCGCTGTGGGCTGTGGCGTCCACACAGTCACGTGATGTCTGCTTGTTTAACGAGACGGACACACTCTCACAGCTGATTCTGGGCGTTGAACGTGTGGTTTGTGTAAATAAAGAAGGTGAATTTCATCCAGAGATCATGTTTGATGTGATGCACCTTGGTACATGTGGGGGGTGCAGCTCCTGCAGGAGCAGTGAAGGGAGGCAGTGCTCCCCACTTTCAGTTACTCTACCTTTAAATCACATTATGGGATGTTGGAAACATGCACAGTGTAAATAGATTCAATGAAAAACTACAACCTGAAGAGATGTTGACTGCGTTGCTGATCTCTGATCCAGATCCACACCAGTAAACTCCAGAAGGAAAATAATGCTCCGTGGGCCATGTGAAGCTTGGGGTTCTCTCCTGAGACTCGCACTCTGTGAATCCTGCTTCGTCTCTATTAAACCTCCACAATCTCCACTTATCAGAGTTTCCCTTGCAGTTCAGACGGACTTGGTCATGATAGGACTGCTGCTGCACTCTGTCCGGACTCACTTTGAGAGACACTGACGAATTGGAATCTGAAAAAGGTGACATGAAGAGTGAAACAGAAATAAATGGTTTAAATTAGTTGAGCATTAAAAACGTGAAGCCATCAGCAGAGACTCCATCTCAGTCACTTCTTGTTTTGGGGAATAAGATCATAATATTACCAGAATACATTTGTAATGTTTCCAGATTAAAGATGTCATTTTAGGCTTTGCGTAATTTTACAGGGGAAACGTCAGAAGGACGACATGATGATGTCAGTCCGAGCATATGATCATAAATAATATCAACTTCAGGTCAGCCCTATAGGATGCACACAAATAATAATTTCATGTCACATTAGATTTAGGGGAATGATTCTCTGATCAATATAAGCTTCAGATTGTCTCTCTAACCCTGTATCTGTCTTGACCTTTGACCTATGACCTCTAAAAGTGAATCAGCTGGAGGAACCAGCCAAAGTAAAGTTCCCCAAGTAACTGACCGACTGAAGGGACAACATCTGCTTCAAGAGAAAGAAACAAACTCACCTACAGACCACACCCACTTTGTCTCACTGTACTCAGTGTAAAACACGGGGTCTCCTCTTCCAGCTCGACATGCATAACCTGCTGACTCCGTCAGGCCTCGGATGACGAAGGAGTTTTGTTCAGTTCCTCCGTCGCTTCCTGGGAGCAGCTCATAACTGAAGTCGGAAGGAATTGGCTTTTCAGTTATCCAGTATTGATATGGACATCTGGGGACTGGATCCAAACTAATGCGGTCAGCTCTGTACCAGTAGAACCTCCACCCTGCAGTGGGACGTGGACCCCCCCCACAGGTGAGAGTCACGGAGGCTCCAGGAGTCAGCCATGACGGAGACACAGTGACGACAGGTCGTGGTGCAGCCGCTGAAACGGAACATCGTCACAACAAAAACACGTCTTCATGTTTGTCTACAGATGTTCATTTTTAGAACCAATGCAGTTTCTGGATGCTTCACATTCAGCCGTCGACATGACTGCCCCCAAAAGTGAAGCCAAACTATAACAACCGCCCCCTGGTGGCTGCCTGCAGTTTATGTCAACCATGGGATCTTTCATTTTAGTTTGTTCACGTGTTCATGTTTCTGATCAGTTTGGTTTTAATTAGTTATTTGATTCTATAAAACAGTGAAATGTCATGATTGACAGATGACTCTGACACGTGATTGGTCGAGCCCATGTATGGGCGGGACCTCGATACCCAGCTCCACACCTCCATCATGATTTCACAGACTCTGGCTCTAAATGACCTGAAAAGTGCAAGATGGCTGGTATCCGGGATACTTTGGCTTCTCTTTTGTACATGAGCATTGAGCACATATAAACTTTTTAATATTTAAAGTTAAACACCTATATTTTAATACTAAATATGACTTTACTCACCGTTAGACAATGTGAGGGGAACACTCCATCCTGTGGAGTTCTGCCGTGCACCTTTCAGTCGGCCCTGACACCAGTAGCTGCCGCTCAGATCTGACCCCAGACTGATCCTGAACTCCTTTGTGTTGGGAGGTGCATGTGAGCTGGTTGCTGTCCATTCATACTCCCACTCAGAGTCTCCTCCCTGGATCTCACACCTCAGGGTGACGGCTTCTCCTCTGTATCTGTTCGGCCAGTTGGGTTGAAGAGTCGCAGCAGCTCTGTTGTGGACTGTTCGTATTCACCAGTAAAGACAGAATAACAGCTTGTTTTAGCATCAACCTTTACGTAATCTCAACAAACAGTCATGGACGCAGAATGGATTCTCTCCTCACTCACCGATTCCATGAATCCTGACTGAGTTACTGTACTGGGTGTAGTGAACTGGATCTCCTCTTCCTCCTCTGCACCAGTACAGTCCTTCACGTGAGGCACGAGCACTTTGTCCATTTGACTTGAAATCCTCATCCGTCAGGGGCTCAGAGGTTTTCTCACCTCTGTACCAATAATACTTCCATCCAGGTGATGCTGGGCCCACGGAGCAGGTCAGGAGCACACTGCCCGCTACTGGAAAGGCGCTGTGGTCAGCACTCAGGTTAGCCGCTGGTCTTTCTGTTAAAGGGGACATCTTATGAAAATTCCACTATTGTAGTGCTTCTACACGTTAATTTGGGTATCTGGCATGTCTACAGTCCCAAAAACTCTGGAAAAAAACAACTCCCGCGATTTGTTGTGGTTCCTCTATGTCAGAAACTATACTCTAGATGGCGTCGAATGGGATTACAACAAACTAATACGTAATAGATAAAAATGCCCATGTAGTACACGCCCCCCACCACCACTCGACCCACCCACTTTTTCAGTCCATCGGAGTCCGGCCAGCCGCCATTAAATTCTTGCAAGGCTTGGAAACACTTGGATAAGCTAACTAGCAGCATGATTCGAATTCCACACCCAAATGCTCAGTGCTCGGCTGCACAAATCAGCACAAAGCTCTTCATGTGACTCCAGCTTCAGAAGACACAAGCTTGAGATGGATTGAGTTCATATATGACGGCAACGTTCCTGCAAGAGTTGGCAAACATCTGTTAGTGTGCTCTAACCACTTTGAATCGGACTGTTTTATCAACCTGGGCCAGTATAACGCCGGATTCGCGAAAAGGTTGTTATTGAAAGAGCGGTCGGTGCCATCTTTCCATCGCAACACTCAAGACGAGGGAAATGTAAGTATTTTTTTTTAAATAATTCTGGTATTTGCTTCTTTTAGACATTTTGTGTGGGGGCTAGTGACGTTAGCATGTTGTGGCGTGTGGGTGGGTGGGTGGGGGGCTAGTATGTAGTGGCTGGGGACAGGGATGAGACTTTACAGGAGTTTTCATGTTGGACTATTAATAACAGCAATTTTGTAATTAATGCACTCACTCACACAATACATTGAAGGCATGCCCTGCCCACATTATTTAGACCTTATATGGGGATTAATTTTGTTTTTTTATATATATAATATAATATATATTTTAATACTTAATTTCTGAGTTGTATAATGTGTTCTGTTTATTTATTTTGTCTGCTTTGTTTTGTTTTGTTTATTTATTGTTCATCTGTATTATGTACCCTCAAGCAAGGCATTGCTGCAAAAGAGCCGTGTGCTCAGTCAATTCTCCCTGAATAAATAATGATGATGATGATAATGTGTCTGTGTATGACAACATTTTTATTTTTATTTTTAGGACTGTACAAGAAACTGGTCAAGATTTCCCAGGACAAAGAATGTGTGAAACTGAAGAAGTGGCTTCGCAGCATAAAAAACCACATCTACTGGACAGCCGTTATGTCAACATCAGGGCCAGAGAGAGTGACAAAGTGGACCTCCATCCTCAACCATGTCCAAGACATCCACTCCCATGAAGACCCGGTTTTCCCCCAGTGTTTGCATCCGCAACACACTTCTAGGGACAAGAGCAAATGGTTGACAGCAGGTATGTTCACCAAATTTGCATTGCAAATGTAAGGCTTGTGTTTATATATATATATATATATATATAAATATATATATAAAACATTCCAAATAACTAATGCCATTATCACTTTGAATCTATAGTTATGTTTTCCCCCTTTTTTTTACAGGGACACCAGCTTTCTGCAGATTAGAGAAGGTGTTGAAACGCATTCTGCGTTTTGCACCCAAAAACGTTGTCTTTCCTTTTCTTGGAATGTTATGCAGGTAACAGTACGATTATTTTTTCAAAGAAATGTATACCTATTATTTATTATACAAACTATTATACACACGTGCTCTTATTAATATTATTTTCTCCCCAAAGTCTCTACCTGGCAGCCCTGCATTTCAATAAAAGTGCTGGGCGTCGCCAAGCAACATAATAAAGAATAAAAGGTGACACACAAATATAAAGTGTTCCTTTGTTTACAGTATGGCTACTGATGGCACAAAGTGTATTTTTATAATCAATGTTTTTATTATACTTGGTATTTTTTGTATTTATTACCTCTGTCCCAGCCAGTGCATTTAATAACTATGTTTGAAAAGCTCTGTGGCATTCTGTCTAGCAATCTTTCTGACAATATAAGTGTATAGAAACAGTTGTGTGCTTTTAGTGTTTTATACGTTACATGTCAACAATTGACACGTGTAAGATGAGCAGTTAGCAAAGTAATACAGAGGGAAGAGTAATTTATTGTATTTTATTCCTCAGTCATATTTGTATTGCAGAAATGACTGATATCTCATGCATAAAAAAAACCCAATTTACTGCTCTATTCCTCTTAGACGTAAATGCCCATAATCTGCCCTATAGATGTTGAATGCATTAAAAGGTAAAAGTCAGAGGTAAAAAACGTTATGTCCTACACCTCCATGATAGGGGGGAGGGGTGAGAAGGGGGAGGAGTGAAGGGGGCGTAGTAAAGTGGGGGCGGGACAATATCGGGGCGGGCCCCTCAAAACAGTTCAATCTGAGGAGGGCTGTTTTAGACAGGGTAAAAAGGCTGCTGTTTTAAATGATCCTTGTAGTGTTTTGACCAAAATAAGTTACAGACATTTCATTAAGACCCCAAGGAACCATATCAACTGTGGTGAAATGGGCATAATATGTCTCCTTTAATGTTAAAAACACTTTGGCATTTAGTCCATTTCATGTGAGTTGAATGAAATGAGTAGAACATGTATCTCCTTCAGTCTTCTGCAGTCGTACAAACTAAAACAGCAGTAAAAGCAGAAGTACAGAATGGTTTGGCCCAGATTATACCACCTGTTTGCCACATCAGAGCCACAAGTTAGCCACAGCCGTACCGTACATTAACCAAATTTAAACTTGTTTCCTCCCAGATGAGAATGACATCTTAACATCGGTGAACGTCATCTTACTCACCAACAGGCTAATAGCAATAACGAGATAAATATCGGTAAGATTTTCAGCTTTTTAATCGGTGCATCCCTCGTTACTTTTTTGTTGTATTCTCTTTTTTTATCAGCGCATATGAACATAAACTGAAGGAGAAATTTGCCAGTTTCTCATAACTCGGTCTTTCTCACCAGAAACTGTTAATGTGACGTCATCGCTCCACTCGGTCGTGGAATTCAAGTTCTTCTTGTCTTTAGCCAAACACCTGTAGCTTCCACTGTCGGACGAGGACGCATTGACAATCCTGTATTCATTGTGTGTTGGAACCGTAGTTGAGTTGGGTTTGGTCCATTCATACTCCCACTCAGTCAGGACATCTGCAGGGACCTCACACCGGACAGTGATCGTCTCACCGCTGAAGACCAGAGACCAGTCAGGCTGCAGGGCCACAGACGCCTTGTGGGAAACTGATCACAAATAGAAACAGAGAACAGAAGAAAGTAGAATGGCTCAGTACAGCTCCTCCCTCCACCAAACTGTACAGATACCAGTCCTCTCATCTTTTCATCAGGGGAAAGAATCAAAAAAGAATCACACAATCTTAAAGCAAAACACTTTGCAACTTTTTAACATTAAAGCTTCCAAGTTAATGTGATGATTCTCTGTCTTAATAAGGAGAAAGTTTCCTCCTTCTCTCCCTGAGCGTCTGTTCTCTGTGACTCTGGTGAGCGGGTTCCATCTCCTGTGAGAAGAACTGACTGAGAGTCACAACCTGTCACAACCAGCTGCAGCTGAAGAGTGAAGCTGAACTGAGATCAGTTAGAAACACTCTGAAGTTATTAAAAAATATCACATGTGGCTGCAGAGGGCGCTGTTGCTCAGTCAAAGTTACATTGTGTTAAAGAAAGTCTGGATGTTTGGATTCCATTTGCGTAGTTTTTGCGTAATCCTGCTGACAAAGAAATAAAGAAAGAAATGTCCAGGGACAGAATATAACCTCCACAGCGGAGGTAACTAGTCTTTGGATTTCTAAACGGACTCTTACCTCTGTTCTCTATTGTGACTCGGTTGCTGTCCTCTGTGAGGAAGGTTGTGTCTCCTCTCCGTCCTCTGCAGCTGTAGAAGCCTTCCTCTGAGATGCTGATTTCATCATCTGTTTCATTATATCTTAGGATCTGAGCTGCAGAGGAGGCTGAGGTTCTTCTGAACCAGTCGTATCTCCACTCAGACGGGTTCTCCACAGAGCAGCTCAGTGCTACGCTTCCCTTTCCTGTGATGGTTGTGCTATCGGCAGTCAGCCTGGGCCTGGGTTTATCGGCTTTCAAAGTGTGTGAGAGAAAATGAAAGACAAATTAAATGGGGAAAAAAGATTAAAGCGTATGAAGCAGAGTTTCACTCAGTAGAGGACAAAGTTCTGATCGTAGAATATATAAGACAAAAAGGTCTAATGATGAATCTCAAAATGTAAAAGGTTCATTGATCCCCACATAGCTCAAGGCTTCTGAACCAGATGTGTCCCACACTGTCACACTGGCATCCAGCCCACACACCTCATGGAGTGATGGCACTGGGGCAGTCCACTGCTGTTTGCCAGAGCCGGGCCACAGATGAGCCGGAGCAATACCGTGTGTCAACCACAAGGGTTAGGGTTAGGCCGCCATGTGTTATGTGCTGTTTGTGCCATGTTCACCATTCATGGACCACTTGAGGTCCACATCCAGATCACACTTTGCCTACAGCACCTGATGTGAGCCAGAAAGACCCAGGTTGGTTTTAAGGTATTTGGGCCACATTAGCTGGTTTACATGTGGACCAGTTCAGGTCCACACCCAGATGCTTTCTGGGGATTGGGTGGAAATTGGTTTAGTAGTTTTTACGTAATCCTGCTAAGAACAACCAATAGAAAGAGGTGAAGACGTAACGTCCTCGTGGAGGTTTTGAAAGATGATTGGACGTACGTGTTACTCTCAGCTGGAAGGCCTCACTCCACTCTGTTGAGGAATACCAGTCCGCTCTGGCCTTACACCAGTACTCTCCACTGTGGAAAACAGAGGCAGTGCCCAGCCTGTATTCACTGTGTGTGGGAGCTGTGTCTGGACCAGTGACTGGTTGGTGGGAGCTTGTTGTCCTCCATTCATATTCCCACTGGGTGTCTCCTCCTCCCTGGATCTCACACCTGACAGAGATCGTCTCACCGCTGAATATCTGAGTCCAGTTGTGTTGCAGCACGACAAAGCTGCTGTGTGACACTGAACATTCAAACACAAATATCAAACCAACAGAGAGAACTGGTTAATATTGCTGCTGACTGGTTCTGTTTTCATCATAGCCAGTCATGAAAGCGTGCTACTCACAGGTTCTGTCGATGTGATGCACGTGACTCTTCTCTGAGCAGAAATCTGAGTGAGTCCTTCTTCCCCTGCACCAGTAGCTGCCTCCCTGTGAGATGCTCAGAGAGTTTTGCACAGGATTTGTTGCGATGGCGGTTTCCTCAGCGTCTGGGGAACGTGTGAACCAGTCGTAGCTCCAACCCGCAGACTCCTCCACAGAGCAGGTCAGAGTCAGAGAGCCGCCCACTGGGATGGACGTCCTGGATGCTCTCACTGTGGCTCTGGGTCTGTGTGCTGCTCGGGAAAGAACATTCACATCTTTAATTAGGATCCTTCATTATTACTTTATGAAACTCAGTTCATGTGGTGAAGCATTTATAAAATTAGCAAAAAATATATCTTCATCCTTAATTAGGACGAAATTCATTACATCTGTAGTAGCATACATTTATTAAAGAAGATTTAAAAAACATATGTTTTCAATGTTGATTAGGAATCAACTCATCATTATTTTATAATTCAGTATAGGTAGTATAAATCCATTAAAATAGCAAAAATCTATATTTTCATAACTATTTAGTGATCAATTCATTATTTTATTGTTTATGTTCAGTATGTAGTATATATCCATTAAAATAACAACTAATACTATCTTTATAATTATTTAGAAATCGATGCATTTTTTCAGAAGAAGAAACGTGGATTTGTCCGGCTGTCGACACCATGTGGAAAATAAGCTTCATGTTTCTACTGTCCCAGTTATTGTGAAGGTCTTTACTTGTGTTTGTCTTTGTCCTGTGTCTCCACATGTCTGTGGGTGAAGCTCCCAGCGGGGACAAGGACTCTGGATATCTCACCTGACACAGAGAGAGTGGCCCTGTTGCTCCGTTTGTTCTCTTCTGAGCTGTTGTGGTGAGCGATGCACTGATAATCCCCGTTCCTGTCGGGCGTTAGCTCTGGAATCCTGAGCACGTTAGTGGAGGAGATGGGAACCAGTGGCTTGTCGTTCCACTTGAACTCATAAAACCACTCACTGACATTTGATTCTCTCATGTGACACGTGAGATTAACGTGCTCCCCAGAATATAGAGCGGTTGAGTTGGGTTCAAAGGTCAGCTCAGCATCTACCCCCCCGCACAAACAGAACATAGTTAGTTTTGTTCTATAAGTTTGCAGTTCATTCATATACTCACTTATCTTAGTAACAACATACACAAAGAAAAATGGAATGAAATATACATATTAATAAAGATAGAGATCAATAAAGAAAAGAGCTGACTTACATTCAGTGTGTCCACAGGAGAGGAGTGTATTCAGCACTGAAAGAAACATTGGTATCTCATCAGACATTAATAAACCTGCTAAATAATCAAACACAGTACAGACTCTAGTAATAAGTCTACGTTGGGGCCTACAGTCTTGCACAAAGGGTCGTAAATGAGGCCTTGTGGAACATTCCTATCCAAGCAGAAGTACTTTGGGGGGAACAAGCTGCAGTCGAAACTGTCAAGGACCCCTGCTGTGCCCCTAAACCGCTCCTCAGATTTGAACTCTGACAGTCTATTGGCCTGAGCCCCTAACCCCCTCCGAAAGGGGGTTGATACCTTTTCAGGTGTTAAAAGCCGCTGCTCGCTCAGAACTCATTCTTCCCATTCCATCGACTGTAATACACCTCGGGCCGCTCTCCATTCGGACTCTAAATTCCTAAGGCGACTCCGCCATTTTGATGTAGTCCTGGTGTGTTATACCACCATTTTTTAAGTCAAACCCCATGGTTAGGCCGGCCCTCTGCAATTCGTGAGTCACCAACCCCCCTTCTTCCTCTCTCACACACACACACACACCCACACACACACACACACAGACTTATCAGAAGTATTGCAGTGTGATACATTGTGATGAATGTTCTGCAACTATATTAGATATAGCGGATTGTGTTAAGTGAAGAATCATTTGGAATAACATTGACTTTAATATCTTTTTTTAATAAATCCTTTTATACTTAAAGTATTTGTATCTTGTGATTATTTGTGCATGTTTATGTGAACACAGTTGGATAACGATAGCCAGTGCTCGAACTTAAACCCTTCATTGTTCGTTTAATGGTCCTTAATATTAAATATTGAAATTATTAATTTGACTTTGTCAAACTGAGACTGTTCTTTTAGACTGACTGTTGGCTCCCTGTTACCCGGGTGGTGCCCCTTCTTGATTACAAATATAGATAGTATTATTCTTAAATTGATAATTTTATTGTTTTGACTAATTATTTCATTATCCTTAGTTGATAACCTTATCATTGTTAATTGATAGCTTATACTTCCTAATTGATAATTACTTGTTTTCATTAATAGTTTATTATTCATTGATTGATTATTCTTAAGTTTTCATTAATTATTTAATTATTCTTAATTGATAAACTTCATTACTCTCAAATTAATGATTTAATTTTTCTTAATTGTTAAACTTTCTTATTTACTCATTAATAGTTTTATTCTTACTTGATTACTGATCATTTTCAATTAATAATCTAATTATTTTTAAATAAATAATCTTTATGTTTTAATAATCATATTCCATGATTATTGATAATTCGCCAACGTCGAGTCCCCCTACTATTGCAAAACATCTATTAGTAAGTACTGTTATATTGTAAAAGTGAGTATGAGTAGTAGTATTAAAACTATTCATCAAAGAAATTGTACAAAAGTATGAAATGTCTTGAGAATCAATAACTCAATGAATAAAATAAGTTAAAATATCAGTGATCTACTGAGTTTGATCCATTTATTTAAATTCATGTGGATCAGATGGTTGTTTCTCTGATAATCATCAGGACAATATTCACAGCCTGTAACTTAAAGTCTATAATTCCCATGAGAACATCACAACGTTTGATTTGTTTCTAAATCAACTTTTCTTATATCAAATTATCTTTTGGCAAATTAATCAATGAATCAGGTATAAAATTGGTCTTTTTTCATGTGTCGGGGATCAAATAATAAATTTAAAGAAAATATAGTTTCCACTTTCTAACGGTTCTCCAACAATCACAATTTAGTCTCAAATAAAAGTTATTTAAGTGCATGTAACAGAATACATGCGTCTGGTTACCTCTGCAAATAGATAAAGACATTTCAGTTTCAGCAGCCGTTGCTGTGGTTGGACAAACATCTAATAAACACTTTGCATTCATAGAATAAAAGTTACTGATACTCACAGAATAAGGACAGCACCCGGAGCAAAGAGTTCCCCATGGTCCCATCCAGCAGCGCCACTCAGACACACTTCAAGACAGGTAGAGAATCAGTGGAACACATCTCTTATCAACATGAGAGAGGGAGGTGTTGGTGCACTTCTGTTTCCTGGGTCAGTTTCCTTCTTCACAGGCACCTCACACCCCCACTCTGAGGTTGCTTGTACTTAAAAGTTTTTCTCAGTTGTTAACACACAAAAAGCAAAAATTCGGCACAATTTGCACAACATTCACTTCATGTACCAATAGCTTGACCCAATTTGGCACTACTTCACACTCCCTTACCGCATTAGACTCTGACTTTCCTTCTTTACACTCTGATGTAAATTACACATCACCTTGTTGTCAAAACACTACACACAATTTTCAGTTGTTGCACACACTTCTCAAGTAAAATCTCAAAGCATCAACCTACAACACACAAATACTCAAATCTCTAAACATTCAGATTTGTTGAGCGATTTGCAATCAGGACTGCAGCATAAAAGTCCCTTGAGCCTCTGTTTTGTTTGATGAACAATGGAATAGAATAGAATACAGTGTGCTCACAGTATTTATATTTTGCAGGACTGAAAGAGAACCACACCGTGGAGGAAGAACACATTTTTACAGCCGAACAGGAGACTGAAATTGTAGATATGGTTTGTGAGAACAACGCAATCACGTTCAAACAAATAAAAACAAGGATCCTGGCTGACCATGCTACATTTAGAAATGTCCAGACCGTCAGCCTCTCTACATTGGACCGTATTCTTCATAGGAATGCCATGCGGATGAAACACGTGAGCAGGGTCCCATTCGGACAGAACACAGACGCATCAAGGAGTTACGGCGAGAATTTGTGCTTGTAAGAACCAAACATTCAGCACTGACACATGCATGTATAGTACCTGTAATCCAGTATTGTTCCTTTTCTACAGTGTCTCACTGTAGCCCACTGTGTTGAACTTGCATTCTCATGCTGTCTGTGTCAGTACTGTACTGTTCTCTGTGTGTACCGAAATAAACCTTTTTTGATGCATATTTGTGTGCTGTTTTATGTTTGACTATGAAAAAAGTAGGCCTACACTGAAACAGTTTACAAAAGGAGAAATGGCTAATTCTCCAGTCATTGTCATTCATATGGTGTGTTCCATTTCGATGATTGTGTTTTCAATTTTGCACTTCAGTGTGCTGTAAATGCTTGGAAGTGTGCAAGCAAATGCTTAGTTGTGTGTACTCAATAAATGGTATGTGTGTGTCATTTGAAAATATGGCTGTGTGTACCAAATGAAAACACGAGTTCCATTTTGATGGCAAAGAGTCATCTTGCAAAGGGAGTGTCAGGTTTAGCATTTTGTGTGTGAGGTTTTCAGTTGTCTGTGTGCAGTTTTGAGAAAGCCGTTATTGTTTTGAAAAACGTGTGTTAACAATTGTGAAAAACTGTAATACGTTTCTGTTGCTGTCGAGCCACCGTGATAGAAATCAGCACACGTCCCTGCACCACACAGAACTGTCGTCCTTATAGTTACTGGACATTTTGAATTATATGATATCTGAAATAATGGGGATAGCAACGATGGAAATTTAATAAAGAAAAAAAGAAAAGTAGTATTGCCTCAAATATGTCTTCAGTGTAAAATGTCTTTGTAGATTATGATCATTTCATGTTGTAGAAGATGTTTTTGACTTTCTGATGACAGGAAACAACGTTATCTGACAGGAAACATGCAATCAGATGTTAAAACGACAGCATGCAACATGTGTCCTCTAATTCTCATTCCAAAGACGTCTATATTATCACTGATTTACAGGCAAGTAAATAATCTGACATTAGTGTGTTGACTTAATTCATAAACACTAGAATGCCGAGCCCCGACAGTCCAGTTCAATCATCTGCAAACACTAATATACCAGTTCTCTAAATGGGAATCTTTCACTGGGAAACTGGTGGAAAAGTCCAACATGTTAATTTTAAACAAAGTGAAAAACTTCCTGCCCCTTTGTCCGTTTCTGCACCAAACTCATTGGGTTCTTGGTTCCATCCTTCTGCCAAGTTTGGTGGATATTGGTTCAGTAGTTTTTGTGTAATCCTGCTGATAAACCAACGAACACAACAATGGACATGGGTGAGAACATGAGCTCCTGGTGGAGGTAGCGACAGCTTTAATGGAGATCAGAAGATAATATATCACTTTATTGAGTCTTTTCAGGATCCGTCCTCTGACTCCAGATGCTCTGCATGAAGACTGCTGCTTAAAATGCAGACTTTTAAAGAGCATGTATCTATGATGTGTGAAATGCTGGTGATCACCTTTAATCACAGTGTGAAGAAGAACATAACAAGAACCATGTGCAGCAGTAGTTTGAATTCATCACATTCACTTTTACCCAAACTACAAATAGAAGTGTAATTAATTGTAAAAAGTATTTTGATGCCTGGAGACCGTGTGATGAAATCCAGCTCCACTTCCTCCTCAATGCACGAACACCTGATCGTATCTTTCTACAGCAGCAAACTACTTCCAGGGGAGCTTTGTATACGCCATTCAAATATGCAGCTATAAGTCAAAATTCACATCAGAAGATGACGTGGAAATAAAAACAGGATTTCTGGTGGTGTCTTTTTGGTAAAAAGTAAAAAGTAAATTGTTGTGATGATGTCTAAGGTTCCATGTTTAATGGGTAAATAAACTAGAGTCAGCTGGGCATTGTCTCATTGCATTTCATTCAGTTGTGTTTCAGTTCAGTGGGACGACACAGTCAGAGCTCCACTCTACACATTGATATATGAATGAATCATAAACGTATAATAAACAGGTCAAATCATAAACTGTACACAAACACTTTATCACCAGTACAAAGCATATTCAAGTAAATTAACCACAGAAATCTCACTGTAACAAATCATGAATATGAAAAGTCGTGAAGAAATAAAGAAATGTGCCTCTATGGAAATGTGTTAAATGTGTTGCAGATGCCAGCTTCACATTTCATATGAAATACTGTGCACATGAAAAATCCCTTCATGCACCATGTGTTAGTGGTTCTGTGTGTATTTATGGCATCATGTATTTAAGACCTTTTGCAAAAAATGGCAAAAAGGTGAAAGTGCAGAATAAAAGTGGATGATTTGACACAGAGGAAAAGTAAGAGATCAGGGGAATCAAACCAACAACCTGCTGGACGTCAGAGAAACCAGATAATGACGTCACATGAAATAGAGTGAAGCAGCAGCTCAAGATCAACTTTATTATCCCCAAGAGTCCATTTGTGTTACAGCCAGCAGAGAATAAAGGAAAGTAATAATTATATACACACAACACACATTTACATAGGGGCCTGTAGATCACATGATGCTTTAAAGGGGGCATATTATGCCCATTTTACCACAAGTTGATATGGTTCTTTGGGGTCTTAATGAAATGTCTGTAACATATTTTGGTCAAAATACCACAAGGATCATTTAAAACAGCACCTTTTTACCCTGTCTAAAACAGCCCTCCTCAGATTGACCTGTTTTGAGTGCCTGTTCCTTCAAAAGCTCATGGGCCAGCTCACAGAATAAGGACAGCACCCGGAGCAAAGAGTTCCTCATGGTCCCATCCAGCAGCGCCACTCAGACACACTTCAAGACAGGTGGAGAATCAGTGGAACACATCTCTTCTCAACATGAGAGAGGGAGGTGTTGGTGCACTTCTGTTTCCTGTGTCAGTTTCCTTCTTCACAGGAACCTCACACCACAACTCTGAGGCTGCTTGTACTTTAATAAGTTTCTGTTGCTGTCAAGCCACCGTGATAGAAATCAGCACACGTCCCTGCACCAGACAGAACTGTCGTCCTTATAGTTCCTGGACATTTTGAATTATATGATATCTGAAATAATGGGAATAGCAACGAAGGAAATTTAATACAGAAAAAAAGAAAAGTAGTATTGCCTCAAATATGTCTTCAGTGTAAAATGTCTTTTTAGATTATGATCATTTCATGTTGTAGAAGGTGTTTTTGACTTTCTGATGACAGGAAACAACGTTATCTGACAGGAAACATGCAATCAGATGTTAAAACTACAGCATGCAACATGTGCCTCTAATTCTAATTCCAAAGACGTCTATATTATCACTGATTTACAGGCAAGTAAATAATCTGACATTAGTGTGTTGACTTAATTCATAAACACAACAATGACACAAGATGTAGAATTTCCCTCTGAGTGCCTCCGCTGAGCCCCGACAGTCCAGTTCAATCATCTCGCTTGTGTGTCACGCAGCTGCTGCAGATATTAACATTCTTGCTGTTTTCTCATTTGAGATTCTGGACTAATGAGGCCAATTTGTTTCCCTCACCGACGCGATCAGAAGCGTTCATTGTGTTGTGGTGTTTGCTGTGCAGCCGGGTCGCACACATCACGGCTCCGGTGTAACAGCTCGAGCAATAAAGGTTTTTTTATGGCGTCTATCAGCCGGGAGTCGAACCTTCACTGCAGCCGGGACGGCCTCATTAACCTCGGCCTCGGTATTAACATGGAGATTTAATGAACTGTCAAAACGTTACAGTACGAGACGTCTCGACACCACTGAGTGTGTGAGTGTGTGTGTGTGTCTGAGAGTGTGAGTGTGTGTGTGTGAGAGTGTGTGTGTGTGAGTGTGTGTGTGTGAGAGTGTGTGTGTGTGAGTGTGTGTGTGTGTGTGTGTGTGTGTGTGTGTGTGTGTGTGTGTGTGTGTGTGTGTGTGTGTGTGTGAGTGTGGAAGAGGGAAAGAAGTGTGCGTTTGTCAGCCGTTTATTACCAAGCCTTGTATACAAGGAAGTAAGTGTACATCTGTGTGTTTGTGTGTGTCTTGTGTTGTGTCGTGTGTGTGTGTGTGTGAGTGTGTGTTTGTGAGCGTGTGTTTGTGAGTGTGTGTGTGTGTGTCAGTGTGAGTGTGAGTGTGTGTGAGTGTGAGTGTGTGTGAGTGTGAGTGTGTGTGAGGTTGTGTGTGTGTGTGTATGTGTGGAAGAGGGAAAGAAGTGTGCGTTTGTCAGCCGTTTATTACCAGGCTTTTTAAACAAGGAAGTAAGTGTACACCTGTGTGTGTGTGTCTTGTCTTGTCTTGTGTTGTGTTGTGTTGTGTTGTGTGTGTGTGTTGTGTTGTGTGTGTGTGTGTGTTGTGTTGTGTTGTGTGAGGGCAGACATCAGGATGCTGGACGTCATCCTGGTCTCATTATAGCATCAATCAGGAACAGGTTCGTCCTTGCTTCCTTTTCCTCCCTCACTATCCATCCTTCATCCTTCTCCATGCTTCCTCTCTCCTTTAGTTAATTTCCTCACCTGTCACCTTCTCCTGAGATGCCTCGCCCCCCCCCCTCCCCCCTCCTTCCACCTGTTCTTTAAACCATCCGACTGGTCTTCAGCTCCATGTCAGTGTTGATCGGCTCCAGCTCGACCTTCAGAGGTCAAACTCACATCCTGGAGTTTGTATTATTTCTCATGAGTTATATTCAAATTAAACTCATGAAGCACTTCCTGGTTAATTCTTACATGTCATCACCACATAGGAGAATAACTTGTGATATAAATGTCTGTTTATGAACACACACACACACACACAGCTGCTCTGTGTGAGTGCTGCTGCTCTGACGCTGTCACATCGGTTCTGTCATCGTTCCCGTTAGCTCCGTGATGGAGTGAGCAGGGAAACAATGAAACTGGAGAAATGTTTCCGTTGTTATTTATCGTGGCCTCGGCAGGTTTTCAGTTCAGTGATGGTGTTTTCAGACAGTTTGTCATTTACCAGCAGATGAGATTTATTCTCCTCTGCTCAACAAAGTCCTCACAATGACACACAAACACACAACTCAGCTGTGTGTTTGTGTTATTGACCTCAAGGAGGAAGAAGCTCACGTCACTCAGACTGTCGGCTGTTGTGTTCGGGTTCATGCTGGTTGATGGATTGATGGATTGATTGATTGATTGATTGATTGGTTGATTGATGGATTGATTGATTGATTGATTGATTGATTGATAGATTGATTGATTGATTGACTCTCTGCTGGAGTCTCCATTTGATCATTTCACTAACGTAAAAAGTCCTGTTTACATTTCACTGGGTCGTTATGCATAATGTAAGAAACCTGTCGAATGCATATCTGAAGAACCATTCATCTTGTCAGCTTCACACTTGTCATGTGTGTTGTTCAGGTTCCAGTGTTGTGTTGTATTTGGACATGTGAGGTTCAACATTAATACATTTTGAATAAACAGGCGACAGGAAATCAAAAGCATCGGCAGCTTGGACTCAAGCCGACGACATCTGATTCTCCAGTGTTGTGCAATAGGAGTAGACTTGACGTTGGCTAATTATTAATAATCATGAAATATGATTATTAAAATAATAAAAATTATCTATCAAAAATAATTAAATTATTAATTGAAGATGATCAGTAATCAAATAACAATAAAACCACTAATGAGAAAATAGGAATTATCAATTAGAAAGTACAAGCTATCAATTAACAATGATAAGGTTATCAACCAAGAATAATGAAAATAATTAGTCAAAAACAATAAAATTATCAATTTAAGAATAATACTATCTATATTAATAATTGAGAAAGGGGGGCACCACCCTGGTTTCCAGGGACCAACATATCAAGCTATAATTATCAGTCTCATAATGATAAATGTCAAATTAATAATGTCAATATTTTAATATTAACGATTATTTAATAAACAGTGAAGGCTTCTAAGTTCGAGCACAGGCAATCATAATCCAGCTGTATTCACACACTTATGCACAAATAATCACAGACTACAGATACTTTAATTACAAAAGTATTTATTAAAAAGGGGAAATAAAGTTATAATGTTATTCAATGATTTATCATTTTAACAAGCTCCAATATTTCAAAGATAAACACAGCAGCAGCACTTATCACAATTCAGAAAATACATGTAAAACCTGCGGTCTACCTATGTATGTCTGTCTCTGTGTGTGTGTGTCTTTGTCAAAGTGTCTCTCTGTGTATGTGTGTCTATGTGTGTGTATGTGAAATAAAGTTAGTGTTATTTAATGATTTATCATTTGTGTGTATGAGTGTCTGTGTGTGTGTGTGTGTGTGTGTGTGTGTGTGTGTGTGTGTGTGTGTGTGTGTGTGGGTGTGTGTGTGAGAGAGCGAGAGAGAGAGAGAAAAGGAAGGGGGCGTGGCGATGATGCAGTCACGTAGTGACATCACATCTAAGATGGAGGCCGATCATGATTCGAGAGAGAGAGAGAGAGAGAGAGAGAGAGAGAGAGAGAGAGAGAGAGAGAGAGAGAGAGAGAGAGAGAGGAAGAGAACGAACTCTTAAAAATACGCCTGAGATGAGTTAACAGTGATTCACCCCTCAGCCCTCAAGCGAACGTTGTGGGCCGAGGTTCTGATCGGTGAAATCACTGCAGACTCACACAGACGTTAACAGTGCGGGCGGAGGCGCTTCTCGCGGCCCTATTTACTGTAACACAAAACATTGCCATCAAACCGGAAACCAGAAGTGGCTGGCTCGGAGTAGTGGCCGGCTAAAACAATGGAACACGGAGGTTCCACCCACAAAATACACTCAAGTATTAAATCAATACGCTACGTATTAAAACTAACATCTGCCCAGACAAAATATCCTCTTACTGTAAAACCCTCGCGGTGTGCGTGCGCGTCTGCGCGAATGTTCCGGGAGCTCAGTGAATCACGTGGTCTCTCGAGCGGGGCTCCGGAGCTCAGCCGCTGGACCGGACAAGGAGCGGATTTTCTCGTGCTCCGTGACGGGATGATCGTCGTCCTTCTTCTTCAGGGATGTGGAGCTCGTGCTCCTCAGCGGAATGAATCTCGCGCTTCTGCAGGGGACGGCTGGTTTGAAGCCGATTGTAGATCGTTGGAAAAACAAAAGTAAAGTCCGTGGGGAAAATGAAACAGTCTGAGATCGTCCAGCGAGCAATTTCCTGTTTGGTCTTTCCAAGTTAAAACAGGAAGAGTCCTTTTCAAAATAAAAACGTCAACTAAGATAAAAGAATAAATGACTGAAATGAATTGAAATGAATAAAACAAACGTCTTATCGCCTCCATTAGCTTACTGGGTCGACTAGGAAGACCCCCGGGGGGGGGGTTCTAGTGGCGACGTCAGCATCGGAGGAAAAGAGAAAGGTTTCTGGGAGCTCATCCTTTTTAAGTCATGTTCCAGGTGACTCCCCCCTGGGAGGAGGGGTCAGGGGTCAGTGTGGCCCCCGGCCAATTAACTATCAGAATTTGGCCCCAAGGGGCGGTTTACAGTGGGGGACCCAGGAAGTGATCTTCTGCCACATGGAGATAAGAGCTCCATGCTGGATTTTTAAATGAAAGGGGTCTCCTGAGGCGGGCCTGAAGTTTTACGACTCTTTGTTATAAGTCAGATCACTGGGACCTCAGTCCCAACACCAGTTTCACTGAACTTTGAATAAATCAGCAGGTTTTTATTTCCTGCTCTGTAACTGAAGGTCATCTTTAAAGTTTCAGAAAGTTACAATAACAACTTTTAATATAAACATCTAAAGTGACAATTTTCTCAAACTGGGTCGTGCATGTCACTTTTGGGAAGAAGCTGTTCGCACGTTGCCTCGATTTCTCTCTCTTATCTGACCTCAGAGTTAGTTCATATAAATCATCTCAGAGACATTTCTTTCATCAAGATGTAATTTAAGTCCAGAAACGTTGAGTTTGGCGATTTAAGAACGACTGAAAAGAAACAGACGTGAGTGTTGTCGTAGTAAAGTGTTATTTGGAGGTTTGGCCTCATGCTGCATTTCACAGATCTGAGATCAGCTCGGCCACTTCTCAACCAACCTCAGGTAAATAATGCAGAATTTAACTTCCTTCATTGTCCTGCCCAGCGTCCGGCTCTGAGGAGGAGCTGTGGGCGGAGCCTGAGCAGAGTAGCGACGTTCACTGACTGATCAGAAGGATTCTCGGCTGAAGACACCAGCAGGAAACACGTGTCTTTTACTGTCCACTTCTGGAAAACACTTTAAACACAAATACACTTCCATCCTGTCTCCGGCTGCTCCACTCTGCACACGCAGATCAGACACGATCATCTCCATCATCTCACCTGTGACTGATCCTCACTCACACTCACACTGAAGCTCAGGTTTCATCTCTTTCATGAAGTATGTTGAGGACATATAAAAGACAATATAACCTTATATCCTATCTTATAAATCACTATAACTAAGGTGTATATGTATTTCCCTGTTACAGATGAATAAATTCTTTAGTTGCAGTATTTTAAATTCTTTCTGTAGCCGGATTTAAAACCTGAGTCCGGCCTTTTCCTGGAGTTTTGTATATTTGTCCAAATAGCTGCTTGTTGCATTTTGCAGAACCTGGATCTGAATGTTTTCTGGGCTGTTTTGTGGAGACGGTTGTCGATGTGTTGTTCAGGTGGAGGTGAGAAGGTTCTCTGGTGGGGGGGGGGGGGGGGGGTGTAAGTGCTCGGCACAGATGAAGCTGTATTCCCTTCAGCATGCTGAGCAGAGAGCAGGAGAGAGCAGGCAGATGATGTTGTTCAGAAACTCGCTTTCAGAAGAGCTTCTAAAGACACGGACACAAAGGGGGCGGAGCCAATGGCCTGAACCTGAAGCCGGTGAACGTCTGGAGTCTGAGGATCTTTGGTGACAGATGAAATGAAACAGACGATCGTCTCTGGGAGGAAAAAGTTTGAAAAGCCTTTAATTTATGAATCAGAGTCTCGAACGTCGTCTGAAAGGTGAAAAGTTTTCATCCTATGACGTTATCTTTCAGGCACTTTATAAAGAGTTGCATATAAAGAAATATTTATTACTTTATTCATGTAAATTTTCAAAGAGGCTCAGAATAAAACTGCCTATTGATTCGTTGAATCTCTTTCCCTTTCTTGTTTGTTTTTGTCCATTTCTTCTCCATTATTTCTTCTTTATTTTCACTTTCCTTCGTTCATTTTTCATAATGCTGATACTTCTCCACTGCCTCTCTACCAACAGAGTTCTCAGTGTGTTTCTGCTGTTCTCTCACTGTTCATCCACCTGCAACAGCTCTCCTCCTCCAGTTGCACCTCGTGATGGTGACTGTGGGGATTGAGCCTTTAAGCCTCTAAATGTAAACTCATCAACCATGTGTGCAGATATCTTTGAAATCTCTCTGCTGTCTGGTGACAGGTCCATTCTCAGGGTGGAAGGTCACAAACACAACCTCACACCGACGACCCACCAACCAGCTGAGGTGTGAGCACAGATGTCCTTTCATTAGTCGGCTGAAGAGAAGCTGTGCAGGGTTTTAAAACCTTGAAACCATCTCTACCAGTGATAATATCAGATAATATCAGATATGTCTCCTCATGCGTCGCCCAGAACTTCCTGCTGCTCCAGTGAATCAGCTGAATGGATCTGAAATGTGATTCTTCAGCATGTGTTGTCTGCTGTGTGTGAAACTCTGGTCTCATCAGTTATTCATCACTGCCTCAACGCTGCTGTTCTTTCTTTAACCGAACCCCCCCCCCCCCTGTTCTGAAGCAATCTGGACCCACTCACCCTCTAACTTTTCCTTTTATTTCCAGAAGGTTATTGTGTCTTGGCCGATGCTTATTGAATGTTATTATTAGTTATTGTGATTACCTTCAGTCTGGTTTCAGCTGATTCCAGAGACAGTGTTAGTTCAGGTAACAGACGAGCTCTGTGCAGATAAGAGAGAGCTTGTTCTCCTCCTGCTGGACACGAGCAGACCACTCCATCCTGAGACCTGGCTCCCTCTCTCCTCTTAATTCAACTCTCTTATCGGCCTAATACACATAAACAAGAAATGGGAATAAATCAGGACACGGACGCAGCCGCAAAAAGCCTTTGAGAATAAATAGGGTTTAAGAAGAGATTTAAAACACAGAGTTTACTGAGGTGACCTCCAGAGGAAGATCGTCTCAGAAACAGCAAATACAGCTGATTACGATTCCACGTTTAATCCAGGTTTGAGCTGTACAGAAAGTTGTATCTGTCACTGGTTCCCATTCAGACTCATTCAGTTATGAACTCATCATAAAGAGAACTCATTAATCTCTGCAGCTCAAAGTGTTGATCGTTAAAACTCACACACAGAGACTGGACTTAAAAATCAATCAATATTTGATCATTAGTAATGAACCAGTAACAAACTGCTAATGCATGGTGGTCAATAGCACACACACACACACATACACACACACACACACACACACACACACACACACACACACACACACACACACACTCTTCCAAAAACATCAACAAACAATCTTGGCTGTAGAGTTATAAATATTCAGAGTCGTGCTGTAATTTGCCCTCTAATCAAAAGATGGAATCTGTTGCTGAATCTGAAGCAGTGACCTGGACACACACACACACACACACACAAAACCACACACAAACAAACACACACACACATTTCCAGGCGTCACAGCTCAGCAGAGCGACCTCGGTTGTCGCTGTGGTTTCTGGTTATTAAAACGCCTGGAAACAGCTGTAATGAAATAGTTGTGGATTAAAGTTTGGAGCGAGTGCAGGAAGGAAGCATGACCGCTCTTTCATAATGGAACCAGGCCCAGAAGGCCCAGCAGATTATTGGCTTTTATTTGGAGTTGTAAATTAACAGCAGAACAACATGGTGGTGTTTCATCCGGCTGACGTTTGGTAGCTTCGGTGTTTGTAGCTAAAGTTGGTCTTTACCTTTTCTGCATTTGAAAAGACAGGTTTTTAAAGTAAAGTCCTTGGACTCGATGCAGGAGACGCACAGTCAGAGTCAAGGTTTAACTCTGAGCTCTGAGTGACAGGTGGCAGCTGTGTGTGGGTTTCTCAAACTGATCCAGTCAGAGCCAAAAGTCAAACTCCTGAGAAGTCAGATCATCTTCAGCAGTGGTCAACAACCTCCTCAAGCCATAGATCACTTATTAATTCCAAATGTAACCCGAGGTCAACCCCGTGTTGCTTGTGCCAGCGCTGTCTTTTCCATAGAGTTGCCCCTGGAAATGGCCATAAATGTGACTACTGTACTACTGCACTTAAATAAATACCATCGCTGTGACGTAAATATTTCACAACAAATCCATTTTTAAACAAAGGAATGGATTCAGTCAACAGAAACGCTGGAGTGCTTTTATTTTTGAAACAGGTAGGCTACAGGAAGTGTTTCAAATATTTATGCTTGTAAAATAATTGGCAGATAAACATTAAACTCTGGTGAAAGCTAAGTTTCACTGTTTATTCTGAGAATAACTCATTTGAGAAGCATCTCCCGTCTCCATGCTCCTGCAGCCGGTGCAGACACAGTCCATCTGGGAACTTATGACTATTTAATGTTGAGCTTTAAAATGCAGCAAAGAGTTAAAACCTTAAAACCTCGCCCAGCAGCCACAGGTCCTCCAGCACAGCCAGAGGGGGGGGGGGGCAGAGAATGGAAATGAGTGGAGATGTTATTTCACTTCAAATGTTCTCTACCATGCACCTTGATAAGTAAAGAACCACGAGGATTCAAACCCAGAACCTCCTGTAGGAGATGTGATTAAAACAATTTAAATCTTCTCTCAATCAAAACAATAACAAAAGACCTAGTTTAACATCTGGATGAAGCAGCGTTGCATCATGGGAGTTGTTGTCCTCTTGGCTTCCCTGATGAGGTAATGGTGTTAAAAATACATTTTGTTATTGAAGGACTCTCACCTGATTTAATAAAAGTGGAACTTGTGTGATAACTATCTGTCCTCAAGCTGAGGGTCGGTGCAGCAGCCGGAGGCAGGAAGTGTAAACTCTGCAGAGATCACAGGTTTGTGTCCAAAGCAAATACACAACGGTGTCGACCCTCATCACCCGAGACTGTTGTTGTCTTTCTGAGTTCACGTCTTCTGTGTGTTGGCTTCTCTTTTTCATCTACTTGTATTCTTATGGTTTTTTATTATATGTTTTTGCACATTTGTTGTTTCAGTGTCGGAGGGAATTTTAATTTCCTGAACATTGATGCAAGATCTTCATCAGTCATTTAGTTACCTGAGAAAGAACCAGGTCGTTAACCTTTGACCTGATTAACCCTGGACACAAAGATGGGTTTGAATCTACGCTGTGGATAGAACATGATGAACAGACTCCGAGGCCGAGAGTGAAGATCGAGTCTCAAACCAGAGAATAACCAACGGAGGAAATGAAAAGTCGAAAATGCTTTTCAAGAGGCGGACAGTTCTGACGTTATAATTCTACAGCCGACTTCAAAATAAAATTGGTTTGAGGATCTCAGCAGAAATCTGAAACATTAATTATCCGAGTATCATCAGACACAGTGTTGATGAACTGCTGACATGTAATTACAGCTTTCTGTCACCTACCCCCCCCCCCCCCCATCCTTTGTTTTTAGTGTCAAACTCCCGCAGAATAAATATGAATCCAGTAAAGAGTTATTAAAAGTTTCCTTTGATGCAAATAAAAGTTCACGGCTTTGGGTCAGAAATGTTCTTTTCTTTTTTAAAGTTTCTGACTCATTCATTAATCACTGTTTGTTTCTGATTCCCCATCAGAGTCGTTCCCTCCACAGCTTCAGTGCAACGTTCGGGTTGGATTTCATTTGCATCTCATTAATACACACCAGTGAGTCAGCACTGCTCCTGCACACACACACACACGCACACGCACACACACACACACACACACACACACACACACGCACACACACACACACACACGCACACACGCACACACACACACACGCACACACACACACACGCACACACACACACGTCATGCAGTGGTAGGATATCAGCCAGACCGCTGAGTTAACTTCTATGAATAATTAAGAAGCTACAATTTTTTATTTTTGGTCGACTCTCAGGGGAAATCAGTGGACGGGATGGAGCTCTCTCTCTCTCTCTCTCTCTCTCTCTCTCTCTCTCTCTCTCTCTCTCTCTCTCTCTCGCTTCTGTGACACCATCTGATCGGCTCGGTTTCTACCACCAGAGCATTGAATCCCACAGACGGACGGATGCCAGTGTGTTTTATTAACTGACAGTGTGTTGAAGGATTAGTTCAAACCAGTGAGACTCACACAGAGCTCCGAGCGTCTTCTTAAAGTTAAAAGTCCCTGAAGAGTAACTCTGTCGTGTTTTTGTTGCCCCCTAGTGGTTAAATTCTTGCTGCAGCGATGCACTGGTGCACTTCAGCTCTGACATCACTGGGTTGGGAGGAGCTAAAGTTCCATCTATTGACTGTCAATAAAATAAACGTAGACTCCGAGTCCAGACAGTGAAGCCAACGTATAGTTGTAAATTATGAACGATTTAGGTGAATAAGTGAATTTTCTAGCAATGCTTACACGTTGTAAATGTTTTTCTATTTCACACAGACGCAGTGAGGACAAAGATTCTGAATATGGGGAATCGACTCGTGACTTAAACGAGATCCTGACGTGACAAGTCAGGAATTCAACAAGTGGTCGGAGCATCAGATCGTTCCTGTTCGTCCAGAAGTCTGCACGACTGATATGAAGCTGAACTTCATGTTCATAAACATCTGGGCTACATTGACCCATGAACCTGCAAGAGAGGAAAAACAAAAACGTGTTGAGATTTCACATATTATCCATCATCAAGAACCACAAAGAAACTTCTTCTACCTCTTCTGTGAAACTGTTCTTTTCCTTTCAGAGTAAAACATGAACCATGTTGATGATGTTGTTTTTCTTTGAGTCTCTGCTGCAGCTTTGCCAGAGGGAAGCGTTTTCACACCGGCACAAATCTAACCTTAGTACCTGAAATGTCTTTATAGCCGAGCCAATCATTGTGATTCCGCTGCCAGGTCCTGTATGTGAATGTAAATGTGTCACCGACTGTTTACCAGCAGAGCCAAGCTTTTCATATTAGCACTGACATGGTACTCAGCGTTCTTTACAGCCGTGCCAACCGCTGCCGAGCACAGAGCCGGCATGTCTGTGTCTGTGTGAATCTTATCAGCGGCTGCCATAGGGCCGAGCGCTGCACATTAGTGTTGATGCTCCACAACAGGCACGTGCACAGATAGACCCCTAGTGGTGCTCAAGCTCCTCCCCTTTTGCCCTGGATGAGAAAAGTGCCCTTCTGCTGGAGCCCAATTTTTTCTTCATTCATCAATATTTAAGAATAAAAATTACTCTCTCTGTCATCAATTCCCCCCAATGTGTTTTGATATCTGATGGGGCATTTATTTGAGTTCTTGTGAGAATTTCGCCCCGACAAGCCCCCGCTGGCCCCTCCCTCCCTCCCGCAGTTTTACTATTCTACAAATTAAGTTCACTAGTTTTGTTTCATTTAATATCGTAATTATTGAAATGAAAGGTAGATCTTAGGTTGAGCTACATGACAGTCTGGTGAGTTATATTGTGGTATATTATTAGTGTTGTGCTGCTTATACTTCAACTCTGTCAGAAAACAGTAAACAAAAATGTGTGTACTGTGTTGTCAGCTTTATAGAGATTATGTAAGTCACTCTTGATTATTATGCACAACATTTATTTATCTCATTTACAAAATTTGCAGCATAATGCCAAGAAAAGGCAGACTCCAAAAGCAGAAGGACAGGGAACTGCAACAAGCAGCTCAGGGTAGCAGCTCTATTTTATATTGGATCAGGCCATCAACAAGTAAAACAAATGAGGGAGAATCAGTAAGTTTTTATTTATTTATTATTATTATTTTTAATTTCATAAATAATTTTGGCAATGGGTGCCCTTTTTTTGGGTTTGAGCACCGGCCCCCCAAAATGTCTGTGAACGTGCCTGCTCCACAACAACAGCATCCAGGAGAACGCCGGCTCCCAAACACTGCAAATCAGAGAGCAGCGGGAGCGTGACGGAGCGGGAGGCGAGAGACAAACCAGAGGGAGGAAGAGCAGAACATGGAACTAGTGAGCAGAGGAAGACAGAGGGAGGAAGAGGTCGAGAGGAAGGGCGACAGGAAGAGAGAGAGAGAGAGAGAGAGAGGTGGAGCCGAGCATGTCCTGGCTCTGTCCCGGCTCCACACAGGCCAAGTTTCCCCATTAACACTCAAATAAGAGCTCAGCACCATCGTGGCGCTCGGAGCCAAACAGCAGCAGCGCAGCCAACAGGCCACTGTGAACATTATCCATCACAATAACAGGACCAGCTGGTGAAAGCTCATGTTTTGGGCCTGGAGCCACTGGGCCCACTGCAGTTATTACCACAGTTATTACATCAACACAAGCCTGACGCCTGGCATTGTCCAATATGGAATTTTAAAAAACGTTTCATGCACCAGAATCAACCTTTTTAAATCCAAAACACAGATTTTTATTCAAATATGCATAAAGTTAATTTGGACGAAACCCTGGAAAATACGACATCACAAATACGAATACGAAATGAGTTTTCTCAGCTGCTTCACTCGAGGGCGTCGGCTGTTCTCACGCTGGCTCACGAGGGCAGCAGCCTCAGGATGCCTGGGAACAGCTGAGGTGGAACTCCCTGCAGGGACTACATATCCCATCAGGCTTTGGGGTTAACCAGGAAGAGCTGAAAGAAACATCTGGGGACAGGGATGACCAGCCGAGCCCAGAGTTCACTGCAGACATGTGCACACACATGCACATCTGGATATACACATCATGCTCACTTTGAATCAAATGATAAACCTCCAGGAGGGACAGACAAATAAACTGCAAACAACTGTTGTGTAAAAAAAACAATTCAACAATACAAATGGTTTAAAATGCTGCTTTAATTTCCTTTTCCCTTTTGTCACAGTTAGATTTATTCATCTGTTGTTGTGTTTCCTCTTGTTGGACAGTGACTTGACTTCAGTTCATTAGAGACAGTCAGGTCCTCAGGTTGTCTCACCTCAGGAGGACGTCTGTCCCCATGAGGACGATCGGTCCTCACAAGGTTGGTACTTACACTTGAACAGATTCCAATGTGTGCACAAACACATGTTCAGCAGGAAGTATCGACTCACAAACACACACACTACTTGTTAATGATTTTCTGGAGCCACAAACAAACACACAGGAATGAAGAGACGGACAGAGCCACTCATGTAGCCTAGAGTAGAGGCACAAACACACACACAGGCACACACACACACACACAGACACACACACACACAGACACACACAGAATGAGCACATGTCACATGCTGAGGTCAGAGGAGCTGAGGTGTAAACGCAGCCTCACACTCTCCACAGACCTTTCTCTGATATTACAATTAATTATTTATACAGCAGAGGCTGGGGGGGGGGGGAGTGTGTGTCTGTGCATGTGTATTGTGTATATGTGTGTGTATATGTGTGTGTGTGTGTGCATGTGTGAATTTGTACCTTTCCCCCCTCGGTGGGGCAGCAGGTGTGAGTCTGAGCACTCCATCCATGATTCATGGACTGAATCCTCACCAGCAAATAGGAGGGGGGGGAGAGAGAATATAGAGCGGCCATTTTACTCTGGTCTCCTCCTTCCATTTGGACATGGACACGTCCTACGAGTGTTGGACGTCTCTCGATGTTCTTGAATTAAATCCCAGTCAAACCAGTGTTAGCTCCTCCTCCAGTATCCTCCCTCCTCTGGATCCCAGTACAACCTGCTTCTCTAAAAACACACATTTCTTTTCCTCATCAGTAAACAGCCGCTCTGTGAGAAGGAGACCTCGAAACATCCGACGTCCCGGATGAGACGAACATTTCCCTTTGTCCAGTCGTGCTGCGTTCAAGCTCGACTCTGTTCCACATCACGTATTCTGTTTGAATGGAGACGAAGCCAAGGTAACGTGGACAAGCCTGTTGCATCATGGGAGATCTATAGGCTCCATGTTGCCAGACAGTCTCTCGTCCATTTGTCTTTGTCCCAGTTGAAGCTACAGTCATTTCTACAGATATCACACAAGTCATTTATTAATAAAGCAAGTTGAAACAGAGCAGACGTGTTCAGAGCAGCTGTGTGTGATCCCACAGATCAGATTGTGTTGTTTAGTCCGACTTCGTTTTGCTGTGTGAGATCCATTAACACTGTCTGAGAGCAAACACACAACAAACCGCTGCCTCAGTGTGAGGGACAGACTCAACCTGTGATAATTATTTGTGTCAGAGTGATAAACAACAACAAGCTCACGTGAACCCAACTCGTCAAGTCTCTCCTCCAAACCAGTTCTGGTGCCACTGCTGCATCTGTGTTGGTCTGTAGCTTCAGGAAACTCAGAGAACCAACATAAGGTTTTGTCCTTTTCCATATCGAACGTTAATCATAATCGATCTTGAACTTAACGAGATGAATCTTCTCTCCACCGGTCGAAAAGGAAACGTTCAGGAAGCAACACTGCAGAATCTCTGCCTGTAGTTTATACTTGTTTCACTGGGACCAGGAGAACAGGAACTGGAAATCTGGTGGAACTACATGTGATGATGAAGGGAGAGTGAAGGAAGGAATGAAAGAATGAGGGAAATAAAACAAGATGATAAATAAATGGTGAAGGGGGAGGAAACAGATCAAAGGAGTAAACAACCAATCAGATATGTGCAAAGAATACGAACATGGAGATATTTACATAAAGAAAGATAAAGGGAAGTTTGTGTAATGGGCTGAATCTGAATATCAGAACCTCAGCACATTCTCTGATCGGACGCTTTATTATAAATGTGCAGTGGAAACGTGGAGACGAGTTTCCTGTGAGAAAGATTTATTCTCTGTGGATTCCAGGAAGTCTAATAAAAGCACATTCTGTTCGGAGGGGGGGGGTCATCAGCATCTGTGCTCGTGTGCGATTGTGTGTGCATGTGTCTGTGTGTTGTGTTCCACTACTATTATAAATTCCATACAGTAAATCCTATTTAATCTCCCTCAGTAATTAGCTTTGGCTTTTTTGAGATTCAAGTGATTAAAAAGTTTTTTGCAAATATTTCTAAATGGATAATTTTCATACATTTTCACAACGAAAGTTTAGAACTGAGCAGAAAGTTTAGAAGTTTGTGTGAGTCGTGAATATTGTGATTCATCCTTCATTCAGATCATTGTGTAGTAAGAGTTTAAGATGTTAATACCAATGCTTGTTTAAGGTTAAAGATATAAAGAGTGTATGTCAAATTCATTTATTTCATACTGGTTTATTCATTTGATTAAACAACAGACGGAGGAAACCTGAACATAAACCAACCAGAGCGTCCAGAGCAGAAACCTTTTTAATGATCTGCACCGAGTGTTTCAAACAAGGGAAGTGGTTTCGTTCCTGTGTGAAGAATTAATCCCAACGGACGTTTACAAGTTCAAGAAACTCACAGTTTCACACCGAGAGGAAGGAAACTCTCAGGGGGCCAGTGTGTGTGTGTGTGTGTCTGTGTGTGTGTGTGTGTGTGTGTGGACATGTAGATTGTGTGCATTGAACTTTTCATATACATCATGTATGTGCTGTGTCTACACGTGTGAAGAAATTACTGCCCATTCCCTGGTGGCTGAACTGTGTGTGAGTGTGTGTGTGAGTGTGTGTGTGTGTGTGTGTGTGTGTGTGTGTGTGTGTGTGTGTGTGTGTGTAGTATCCTCTTTCCAGTCTGTCAGATGTGTGTGTTTTGTATGTTCTCCTTCCTTCTTTGAATTTATGATTTATCCTCATATGTCTCTTGTGAGTTTTTCCTGCTGAGATCCTGCAAATCACAGATCTACATGAGAAACGTCATCAGGATACTTTCTGTTTCATTTTTCATATCTATATTTTATAAAACATGTTTTCTTAATTACATTGCATACCACTCAGAGCTGATCTTAAATTTTTCTAGGAAAATCAAGACGAAGGAGTGATGAAATCAGAGTTTTCGCCGTTTTAAATGTATATATAATGGGATTTTTTATAATTATATAAATTACATAATTTAATTTATAATTAATTTTATAATAACAGATATTTAAAAGCCTCCATGTTGTTGTGGTTTTATTAAAATGCCACCGAGCTCCTGTGGAACCAGTCGGATTCTTTATGGTCTGGTAACAGTGTTTTTAACGTTCTAATTAAATCTCTCTTCTTTATACAGAAATTCACTGTCCCTCATATACTGAGTCAATTCTGTGTGTTTATGATGCTCCTGTTAATTATCATAATAAGTTTCTCACAAAATAACTGGACCCCTGTCAAAAGCAAACAATGTGTTTTTAAGCAGTCTCACGTTTATTAATCGGTGAACATTTCTCCTCAGATTGTTCTGTGTCATGATTCACTCGCTGGTTTTAACAGAGACTAAAACAAACTTACTCTAATTCACTGATGTTCCAGCCGGACACGCCTCAGAGTGACATGCTGCCCCCTGGTGGAACACAGCACATCGCCCGCGGTGCTTATTCCGCCCGAGGAATCAGACGCCGCTCAGGACACGGCCGCTGCTGCAGCTCTAACATTCGCTACAGCTCTTTTTAAACAGAGGGTGTGAGATATTTAATCTTTTCAGGTATTAGCTTTGATAACTATGATGAAATGGAGAATATTTCACAGCCATAAACCCGCAAAGTCATCTCGTTCAGGACAACGTTGGATTTTAAGGACAATCCAAACTCCCTGAAGATCGCAAAGACCCACATCCTCTTGTCGACCTTCAAATAGACCTGGAATAGATTCCATGCCTGTCCCACTTCCCCTTAACGAGGTCCAACTCCTCACACACTAACAAGAACTCATTACACAAATAACAACTCAGTGGCAACATGTCCCAAATTCAGCTTGAATTCAACTCCAGCAGCATCTAAATCAAACCTTCCTATAGTGAGTGTGTGTCTGTGTGTGTGTGTGTGTGTGTGTGCATTGATCCATAGACCTAACAAAGGTTTAATTAGACAGAGAAACAGAGGAAGGGAACAAGAGGAGAGGTCAAGTGACGGAAGTGAAGGAGAGAACTGTAATTAAAAGACTACAAAACATACGATTTAAGCTTGTTGAGAGAAGAAGAGAGTAAAACACGGAGGACTGAAAAGACGGGAACGACAGATCAGGAAGATAAAGAGAAGAAGAGGAGAGGAACAGAAACGTAAAACATCAAGAGAGATTTGCAGATAAATTTCCAAACGTTCCGGCTCTTCTGTCTCTTCTCGGGTTTTAAGAACCGACGTCTTCAGGAACAGATAACAACAGAAAGTTAAACCCCCTGTTTTCAGTCTGAGCTAACCAGGTGGTTTAAAGACTTTCTGATGAAAACCTTTATCCTAAGTGCCTTTTTAAAACTGGAGCAATTTGTTAGAGTAATATCCGTCAGCACGTCAGCTCTGTAGACGACAGCACCGCTGCACACAGATATTTTAGTCATATAGAAGTGTGGCATGAATAATTCAGATCCTTGAGCGGTCTCTTCTCAGCCAATACTGAATTATCCGCTTTATTTTTTATGAATAAAAGTTTCACCGATATTAAAAATCTGAGTCTGAATGAAATTCTCACACTTTTAAGCAGATTTATTAGCCTGGATTGTTTAATTTGAGATGAACTAGAACTGCAGCATCTCTGGTTCTGTCCATTTCAGGATCTTTGATGCATTCTGCATCATTCCTCCTTGTTCTGACGTTTCTGTTTAAATCTCCAAGTAAGGAAGAAAGAAATCATAATTAAAACCCTCTGAGCATCTTTAGTTTTAGTTGGAAGGTAAATCCATAATTAAGTTTCTGCTGCTGCTGCTGTTGGGCGTCATTGTGTTTTCTGTATGTTGCCAAATCAGATTTGATTTGATTTCAGCAGCGTCACAGAACCCAGAGGCGTCTGAAGGAAGATGTCTTACAGTAAGTGAGAGTGTTTAAAGGTTATTTGTCTCTTGTCTGAAACAACACAGAAGATCTTCGTTATCCCTTCAGCTGCTTTTCTGTTTCTGCCCTTTGGCCTCAGTAAGAGATTCCACATGTGGTTGTTAGTGACACTGAAGGAGGTTTTGTGAACAATTAAAGTGTTTCTCTCTCTTTCCTGTTTCTCCTCATGTATCCTCTCCTCTGCTTTCCACTCCACAGTCAGATCTGTTGTCTTCCTCCTCCTCCTCCTCCTCCTCCTCCTCCTCCTCCTCCTCCTCCTCCTCCTCTTTGCTCTCATGTTAGGAGATAAACCCACAGAGCGATAATCTGTTGATGGAGATGATGTGAACAGAGATGGAGGAGAGTCACCGCAGGCTTGGCACAGTTTGTCCATTTAGTTCTACAAATAACTGAAGAGCAGCTTTGGACTTTATGAAAAGTTTATGCCAGACATTTATAAAATATTCATCAGTCTTCAACAAGTCCTGTGTCTCCAGTGGTTGGTGCAGTCGTGCTTCAGCAGTGTCAGTGTGATGGGTGTGTTAACACTTTCAAATTAGTTATTAAGACTCATGATGATAATAATTTTACACTTTATTTATACAGCACTTTTCTTTACAAAGCTACAAACTGTTGTGATTCTGAACTTTGTCTTTTAAAACAAGGCTCATCCTCGGTTTTCAGTTTTTTTTCGATTTTGAATTCACTTTTTTTTTCTGTTCTGAATTTCTGGACCCCGGAGAACATGAGTTTTGTTATTTTTCACGTTGAATCATCGTATAAACTCCAAGTTTCAGTTTTGATTCCTCTCAGCTGAAACCTGGACATTGATGAGAAGAAGTAAATCCAAAGAGACAAGGTGGCTGACGAGAAGGCGTTGGCCACATCAGCAATAAAGCAGTAAAAAATGTCACTAAATGCTATAAAAACAGCATGATTAAAAGCAAATCAAACATTCCCAAAAGTTTCCAAAGAAAAAGGTGTTTTAAATTAATTTTAAATAAGTTTTCTCCCTTTTACACATTCAGAATTTCATATTGTAGAAAGAGATGAGATATGGTTCAGGCTGCTGGAATCTGTGGGTTTTAAGTGTTTGTACAACAAGGTGAAAATCAGGTTTCTATTTTATCCTTCAAGGTGATTTAAAGAAGACCATGACAATAAGACATTATCTTTCAGGCGTTACAGGCTGTTTCAAGGAGAATTATGTCTCAGGAGTCCATTCTATTATTATATTTCATATTAAGAAAGGACAAAATTCTGTTTCTGTTTAATAGTTTTTATTATCATGATCACAATATTAAAATCACATCACTCGGATGCTGTTGAATAAACAATTTTACAGACAAAATCATTTTGGCTTCATCAGATCAAACAGACAAATGTTCATATATGTGCGATTACTTCATATGTGAACAGACTTTATGTGATTAAACATGAATCATGTCTCATTTGTGTTTTAATAAAGTTTGTTGAATGTGAACAATGATCAGCTGTTATTGATAAATGTGTTTTTATGTGGATCTTCATCAGTTTGCTCGACTTCATGGATCCACACAAAATCTAAATGATAGAAAACATTTTCCATGAAAGAAAAAAACAAAACAAACAAAACAGAAGAAAATAATGAAATCTTTTTACACACGTGGAAAAGTCGACAGGAGAAATAAAAATGAGTGAGAAGTAAAAGGAGAAGTAAACAAAGCTTTAGAATAACGAGTTTAAAATTTAAATTCAGCAGATTTCTCTTGAAGAAATAAACATGAATAAAATCTTTATCTCTAACGGCTCTGATCCAGCGTCACAGAGACTTTCACAGGTAACAGCTTCACTGGATGATCATAATGTGCATTGCTAAAGTATGGAAACATCTTTTGAGTGAAAGTGTGTGAAAAGGTGTGAATGTGTTTGTTAGTATCAGGATCATAGAACGAAAGTTCTCCTCTGTTCCAGTCCAGGTTCACTCTGATCCTCTGGATCTTCTGCACAGAGAGAACAGATGATCCTGATGGTGACCATGCTGAGTATTTACCTTCATAGAGCTGTATTTCCCATGATTCAGACTCTTCATCTGACAGTTTCTTTCCCTTCCTCTGGTCAGACTCTGCTGCCACACCCAGGACCCAGTGTGTACTGTCTCCAACCAGGACGTCCCAGCTGTGAGTCCCTGAGTTAAAACCCTTAGATCCCAGGACTGAGGGGTAATAATCAAACCTCTCTGGATTGTCAGGAAGCTTCTGTCTCTCTCCTAGTCTCAAACTGGTCAGATCTTCAGACAGGACGAGTCCTGGATAAGCAGAGTTTGGGTCCAGAACCACAGGACTGTAGGAGACCATGTCCTTCATCTTGTTCCAGATGTTGAAGCTCAGGTTGCCCAGATGTTTGGCCTTGTCTATCAGAGCTCCTGAGGCCAGCTGTGGATCATCCAGCAGGGGGCGCTGCTGGACTCGTTCCACTGCAGCCTTGTAGTTGAGCAGGAACGAGACGTCTTCAGCTCTCAGCTCGTCCTCTGTGGTTCTGATTGTGTCTGAAAGAGACGTTATGTCTCTGCTCAGAGCCTCAATCTTCTCCTTCATCATCCGACTCTTCTGCTCCTCTTCCTCCCTCAGTGCAGCCATCCTGGCCTCCTCTTCCTCCTCCAGAAACTGATGAAGCTTTTTAAACTGCTCCTTGATCTGCGTCTCTGTGAGTCCGGCCTGGACCTTAATGTGTTCTGCTGTTTTTTCAAACTCTACTTTAACACGTTCAAAACACTGTAACTTCTTCTTCAAGGGCTCCAGAGTTTCCTGAAGCTGCTTCTTGTGTTGTTGTGCAGCTTCATCGATGGGTCTGAATTTGTGGCCGGTGTGTTTTTCTGAATCTCTGCAGACGAGACACACTGGCTGCTGATGGTCCAGACAGAAGAGTCTGAGTTTCTCTGAGTGCAGACTGCAGAGAGCAGGTGAAGAGCTCTGATCTCTCTCCTGTAAGAAGGTCTCACACAGGTTCTTTAACACCAGGTTACAAGGTGGTTCTGACTTTGAAGATCTTCTCTTACAAAGTGGACACTTTTACTTCTTTGTCTTTCCACCAGCTCTTCACACAGTCTTTACAGAAGCTGTGGCTACATGACAGAAGAACAGGATCTCTGAAGGCATCATAGATCCTGTGATCTATGATGTCCACAGGATCACGGTCAGTGTGTGGAGCGTCGGCAGGTTGTAGTTTGACTCTTCTCTCCTGTAGCTGGACTCACTCAGGACCTCTGGTCTGGTTTGGTTTAGTTTGGTTTGGAAGGTAAATGTGATCGCCTGGTTTTCAGCCTGCGTCTCTTCAGGGAGGAACAGATGCTTCCTTGTTTCTCAGGTGTGTCAGGAGAGGGCGGAGCTTGAGATGCTGGATGATAAAACCTGAAAAACCTGAAACAAATGTACAAGCATGTCTGCTGTCAGTACAAACTATGCACCCCCCTTATGGAATGCACTCTAACACTTTAACTCTTCACTGTACCTGATTCATCTGCCTGTGCAATACAATCACTGTACATATTCTCACACTGCACATATCTTTACTGTCTATACAAAAGTAAAGACAAGTTATGATAAAATATTAACTCTGTCAAGAAGAGGTTTGTGTCAGATCCTAAAGACAAAGGTCAGGCGGTGCAGGGGGGAGGAGTCTGTGACGTAACTGCAGAGCTGAAGTCTCATTAAAGAGACAGAAGCAAAGTCATAAGTTTGATAAAAATAAATTCATCAAACCTATGAACATATTTTCTCTTCTAATGAGACTTGTGATGAATATTCATGTGAAGTGCTGCAGGTGATGGAAGTCACGCTTCAGGGAAACCATGTTTAAAATAACACATGAGATGTAATGATGAGAACCAGGATTTACAAACATGGATCTCAGCAGGTTTGTTGAAAGTCACATTTTGTGGATTGAAGCTGTTCCAACACATCAGCCTCCAGGTGAGCTTCCCTCGGACCCGCACACGTTCATAGATTTTGTGATGAAATGTTTTACAATACTGTGTTGAAGTGGTTTGTTGATCTCAATGTGCGTACACACACACACACACACACAGACAAACACACACACACACACACACACACACCCACACACACACCCACACACTTACATACAAACCAGGAAAGATTTATAGAGAAACAAATACAAATGAGTAAATAAGAATGAAATAACATCTAAAGTGAGCAGAGGAACAGTCGGCAGCAGGAAGTGAACACAGTGGAAACAGTCCCATGAATCAGGTGCTTTGAACAGAAGGAGCTTATACACTGAGGTGATGATGATGATGATGAAGAAGATGAAGATGGGGCGTCTGATGAAGGCGTCTGATTGGATGCTGGAAGGGAGATGAGTGGTAGTGGGACTCTCATTGAGCACTTAACTAACATTTTAAACTTCGACAGTGTCCGGTTGTGATTGGATGGAAGGAGAGTGAAGCGTGAATGTCACTGAGGAGGAAAAGGAACGGCTTCATCCTGGTTCAATACAAAGACCTGATGCTTTCCTGTGTTCTGAGATTCATCTCTCACAACACGTCCATGTAACAAAGCTCGTTGTGTGAAACCCAGGGTCCCATCACAACAACAATCAGATTCATGCTTGTGATACACAACATCTCTTTCACGCTTCCGGGCTTTGTACCGTTCAAGATGCTGCTTGAGAGAAGAATTCAACTCCTCAACCAGCTGCCTCCTCTCGGATCTGGATCTGATTTGATCGGCTGAGTTCGGTTTCACTTGTGCCGCTCGCAGCGTAAAGCAAAGCAACAGAACCATAATGCAGCAGGAGAACATTGAGTCCAGTGTAAACCCAAGATGGTTCACCCACAGTCTGAGATACTCTGTGAGACTCAATCAATTCCAAATTAAGACCGAACACGACTCGAGTCTCTGAGAGAAACGATGCTGCTGCACATTTTTCCTTCTGTTAGAAAACTGCTGAAAGAAGAAGTAAATAAAATCTCCCGGAGACACTTTCATGTCACAGCAGACTTCATGATTCTCTCTGTGTTTATCTCTGCTGTTCTGCATTATGATTAATTTATTCCCTCTTGTCACATTCTGCTTCCCACACAACTTGTACTCAGGTGTTAAACGGAGCCATTAGTCATGTCAGAGCATCCTGGGTTTCTTCTATTTTTGAAAATGTTCTATCTTTTAATTTCTAGTTGTGATATTCTCATTCACCCTCATATGAAATGTTAGATAATTCGTTTCTTTATTTATTTAGTTATGAATTTACCACTTCCTGGGTCCCTGCACAGGATGAATCATCTTCACATCTTTCACCGTATCCAACTAGAGCCGCTGGTTACACATTAATCATATAAGAAAAAGACACTTAGACATTTTGGTGAACAGGAAGAAAACTTAGTGAAACAAAGCACAAAACTTAAACTCTGTGTTTCAGATTGTTGTTGGTCTGCGTCTCAGCTCGAGTTGTGTTGATGTTGAACTCGTCCCCAGAAGAAATCGACCGACCCTAAAGAATGTGGCTTCTCACAAACTGTACATCGTGTGAATCTGACTTTGGTCCAATTATAAATAAACATTAAAACAGAGTCAGATTAAGGAAAAAAAAAACAGGATTCTCTAAAATCTCGTCTCAGCTCATGATTTGTTCTCTCAAAACGTATTAAATCCAGATTTCTCTGATCACTAAACACAGACGGCCTCTTCACCCGAGAGTCCGACTCACGCTGCGTCCGAGCGGCGTCCTGGAGCTTCACTTCCTCTTCATCTGCTTGATTTGAATGTGTTTGACACGCGGGGTTCGGAGGAGAATCATTTTAAAAGAGCGTTTTGGTGAGAAGCCTCAGATGCAGCTCTGGAGTGGAACAGTGTGACAGTCGGGTTCGGCTCTGAGGGGAAATCAGCCTCCTGAGAAAGGGTTTAATACTTCGGAACGCACGGCTCATTTGTCGGGATTTGTGAACTTTTAAAGTTATATCACGACTCGGAGGGAAAAGTGTTTAACTGACCTGCTGCAGGCAAATGTTAAGGAACAGTCGAAGTGAGATATAGGTTTAAAATCAATAATATAAACCAGGTTCTGGAGGAGGAGTCGGCAGCAACTAGGTTAGGAAGAGAAAAACTGAATTAATATCTGTGTGTGTGTGTGTGTGTGTGTGTGTGTGTGTGTGTGTGTGTGTGTGTGTGTGCGTGCGACCCCCCCAAGCATTCTTCCAAAACTTTTTAAAAGGACACATCTTCTTTATGCCTGGGAGGAAAGTGCATTCATCACTTATTGCATGTAGGCCAATCTATCTTCACGAGGCTGTGACTCATGTTTATTTTATAAGTCACTTCCGCGCAGAGTGAACGTTCTTTACGTCTGTTACACATTCGGATGTGAGGATTTCAGCTGATGATGTTTCTGTGAATGTGATGCAGAGAAAGCAACTGTAGGAAGTTTAAAATCCTTCCAATTGTTTTGTGTCTCCACATCTCACCCTGACACACATCTCACCCTGTACAGCATCTCCACACCAAGATGTTTGCAGGTCTTTCTCCTCAGCAGCTCCTCGGCTCTGGAACAACCTTCAGAGTCTGATGATGCTCCTCCCACCATATTTCTTTGAATGGATTTGAAACAATGCTTCTGTTGAGCAAAGGTACAAGACTGTGAGTCAGAGGGAGGGAACCAACATCCCATAAACCATTGTGAACAAGACCTTCTCTAATAATTCCCAGCTGCTTTGTCTTATTCAACCTTATTATTTTTACCTTTTCATAATTTTCCTCATCTCTAGAAACTGCAGCCTGTCAGAAGGAGAAACCAACGTGACACAGAACATTACCATGGTAACAGCGAGCTCAACCAATCAGAGACAGCGTTATTACACCCGAGGATTGTGGGTAGTGTCGTACGTCTCCTCGACATTGTAAGGAAAACACATTTCATCTAACACAGTTGATTTCATGGCGACTTGAGGCTTCTACACGAGAATATTAGATTGTTAGTCTCCTTCAGATGTAAGAATAATATAACTGATAATAAAATTAATGGGATTTTTTACATCTGGAACCAAACTGTTGATGAACCAATGTTCAGAATCATACAAGAGGAATGTGACATGAGCTCATCTGCTGATAGTCCTCATGAGCACATGAAGCTGTAGAGGCCTGAGGCTGAAGGAGCAACACATGCTTATTATCACCTGTAAAACCCAGATTCATCGGGATCTTCTTTATTATCTGAAGCTGCAGCTCCTGTCTCTGTGTTTGCTGATGAGCAGGTAACATACCTGGACTCGTATCAGTGTGTTTGCTGAAAACAGCGCCTCCTGCTGGTTGTGAAGTGAGAGGCCAAGCTGCTCCTCAGTTATCATAGAGACGAGTGATGCAGCTTCCCTCCCTGCAGGGTTTCATTAAAGCATTAAACACACAGTATTGCATCATAGTCATAATATTCATTTGTAATGTTGAGTGTATTTATTTAAAGACTCTTTAATGAGCTCTGTGATCATGAATATTTCCCACATCGTTATCAGCCCACTGTTTATTTCCTAAGTTGCTGCAGAGAGAGACCCGTGACTCTACTGTAAATCTACAAATCGATAAACATTAACATTTAGTATTTTCCTAATTAAGCATTTAGTGTTTATAATCAATGCCGGAAGAGAAATGAGCTTTAACATCCCGTTGCAGCTGCAGCTCTGAATAATGATTATTTTATTAGCTGCTCTGCCGCTCGCTGGGATTTCAATCTGTCGTCAGAGTTCGGCTCCGTGAACACGAGGCTACGTTCAACCTCAGCGCACTGAATTCTGGGTAATAAAGAAGCACCATACATGTTCAGGTGAATAACTAATGTGTGCATATGAAAAACTTTCACTGGCTTTTCCCTCTGTAGTTTGAAGGTTATTCCCAAAAGTGAAGCCTGAACACCCCACTCGCCCCCTGGTGGTTGGTTACATCTCTTCATTCATTTATTTCTCACCGAATCATTGATATATTTATTGAGTTTGTGTAATTTGGTGCAGATCTTAATCATCTGGATTTGAAGAATTGAAATATGGCTCCACATGAGAGAAGGTTTGCGCTCTAACGAGTGACATCATAGTGAGTTATCTGACTTGATTGACAGCTGAGACTGACGTGTGATTGGTCAGGGGCGTGTTTTTCCAGCACAGCTTCATCTCTGGATCGTGGGAAGTGGAGACGTGTCGGCCATCTTTATTTACACTCTGGTTTTTGGTCTGATTCCCTGATGCTGCTTTGCTGCTTTGTACAATCGACCGCAGCTGTTTACAGTCAGTGACAGACGGTCAGTAATCTTCAGTCGGTTGTCAGGGTTACAGTTGCAGAAAAGTAACTTTGCAAATGAATAACACGTTAACATTCTGTGACATCAACATTTCACAGCGATACTGTTAAACACCAGTTATAAAGATATATTAGTGTGTATGAAAATGTGTTGCAAATTAAAATGAAATGGGCTGCTCTGGTTAATTCATCTGTGATATTGCTCTGATGAATATTTAATGAAGCTTCACATTAGTGAAGGTTTCCTTTCTGCCTGATCCACCCTGACATTTACCTGCAGCTTCATTTCAGAGGGAAACTGGGTCTCATATTATAATAAGGATCAAAAAAGTCTGTTCTGCACTTTAACTTTAGATTATTTAGAGTCTCCGCTTTCTGACAAATAATTAATAACAAATTTAATTTCCACTCGCTTTACAGACTATGATTAGATATTACATTTATTAGGAATTTCTTTATTTCTATGTAAATTTCATGAACACATTGAATGAATCTATGATGTAGACTCTGTGCTGCTGGACTTCATTATTACACTTGAACTTCGTATTAATCGACTCACTTGTTTTCTTACTCTTAGTCCAGATTGAAATTACAAGTTGTTTTTTTACAGTTTCACCTGCTTCTGTTCTGTAAACTACAACGTGATGTTCAGAGAAGTTTGATATTTCAGACGTAAAATTAACCAAGTAGATTTAAACACATGAGCTGAGCTTCTTCACTGGAAACATGTTCATGTGCTGATCTGACAAACGTTAGGGTCCAACAGTGAGAGACCACTTTCCTCAGTGGCTTGAATCAGAAAGTTACTATTTGTATAAATTGAAATGTGTGTGTCTGTGTGTGTGTGTGTGTGTGTGTCTGTGTGTGTGTGTGTGATACTGGGGCTGCAGTAAAGCGCCTCCAGCTGTGTGTTGGTCTTTTCTCTGCAGTGAAGATGTGACTCAGCTGACAACAGATCATCAGAGCAGGTGAAGCTTCAGTTCCTCCACTCGACAAAACCCTGCAGCTCAAAGACTCACTGAACAGCACAGGACGGGCACTGCAGAGTGTGTGTCTGTGTCTGCGTGTGTGTCTGTGTGTGTGAGGAGTGGCACTTCAATGGCAGTAAAGACTTTGTGCACTGTTGTTTGGTTTATTTTCCTCTGTGCTACAAACATGGCTGCTGCTCGTCTTCCTCACTCTTTCATCTCCTCTCCGCTGCTTCCTGCCTCCGTCCTCTCTGGGTTGTTTCACAGTGTCACCGACTGAAGGCTTCACAAACACACAACACACAACTTCTGATCTGCAGGCAGATAAAGTGTATTGTTAGTCTCATCTCCTCCGGGGCTGAACACGTTTTCTGTAACAAGACTTGTCACTTCAGCTTCATGCTGGACTCAGATGAACAGCACTGTGTCTGCATCCTTTGTTCCTCCGAGGAGGTTCTGTTCAGATAAAGAGAGGGATAGATACTTTATTGATCCTACAGTACAGATACTTTAGGTGTCAGGTATATGGAGGGGGGGCAGTGAGCAGATCCAGGTGAACCAGGGAGAGGGGATCAGCACAGATGGGACGAGTCAGCCAATCTACTCTCCCTGGATTCAAGAGGCAGCTGAGCTGGCACAGGGGGAAACTCGGGAGGACCACCGGAGACGGAAGCCGAGGCTCCAGCAGCTGGTCACTCTGAGAATAGTCTGTTTATATTTGTACTGTGAGGACAATAAAATGGCCGACCTGAAGCAGTTCATAGAAGCTGCTCTGACCCATGATTACTGAGAGTACACTGAAACAATCAGTTTTGGATTCTGTCCTGATGGGTCCACACAGGACTGTTTGATAAATCTACAGATATATCTCATGCCAGGTGTGTTTTAAAAGAAGAAAGTACAACTAAAGAAAGCTCTGATAAGTTCTCATCACCTTATTCTCATTCCCGAGCCTCGTTCCTCTTCTTCGCCTCGTCCCTCGTCTTCTTTCTCTTCCCCTCTGTTCTTACTTCCTCTGTTTGCTCTTTACAGTTTGTCCTCTCGTGTGTGTCTCCTGTCTCATCTGGTGTCCTCCTGCCTCCCGTCCTCTCCCCATTTACCTGTGAAATAAACACATGAATATTTCAGATCCGAGCGGCTGAAGCAGCGAAGCCGCCCGACGGCTCCTGTGTGTGTTCGCACGTCAACATTCTAACAGTTGAGTTCAGGCACCGCTGTGTTTCAGAGCCGCCTCAGAGAGCTGCTGCTGCGGCTGGAGACTTCAACATGTTCTCTCTTCATTGATTTACGCTTGAAATATTTAATGAGAGCAGCGGTTGAGACTCTTTCAGGAGAATGTCAGCGGCCGTCCTTCCTCTGCGGTGCCTCCGTGTCTGAGGCGTGCGTTCACCAACGGCTCCGTGGGGGGTCACTAAGCTGCATATGATGCTATTAATATTTCATGAAGTTCAAATGTAAAACGTCCCCCTGGGTACCTGTGATATACTCTCCTCATTACATGCGTGTTCCGAGGCAGGAACTTGAATAAAAGTGGTCTCAAGTCCCAGAATGCAGTTCACCTCAGCACGCTCAGGTCTGACAGGAAGCACAGAACCCCCCCGCTGAGAAGATAAAGGACACAAATATCTGGGGATGAAAAACGAAGACGTGAACTTGTGAATGATTAAGTTTCTTCCTGCTTCCTGCTGCTCTTTTTTCTACAGTTTGAAACTTGAAGTCTCCGAGCCGCCTGAAGTATCACGACGTGGAGTCTTCACATATCATAACACATCCTGTAATGGACTGGAGGTCTACGCCTGAAACTCCTCCTGGTAAACTTTTACTTGAACTCTTTTCAAAAATCCACAACCCCCTAGTTTCAGCCAGAACATTGAAGTTTTGTTACAGCTTTAAGTCATCCAACCGAACAGTTGACGTATAATTTTCTACGTTTTTTGTAGCGTCTTCTTTGCACAGAATAGTAATGACCATCAAGACAGCTGTGATTGGTTAAAGAAGGTAAATAGGTATCTCAGCCCTGCAGCAGAATAATAATGGAGCAGTCAGACCCATCCTTAGGGCTGTGTGGGTGGGGGTGGGGGGTCTCGATATGATGATAATGGCCACAGAGAGACTGGAATCAGGAACCACCGCGACATCTGAAGTGTCACTGATTGTGTCACTTTGTGTCACAGCTTTGTGAAGAGGCCAAGAAAAGAGAAGATAATTAATTGCAGGTCAATGGATCGAGCTGTTTTCTGCATGAGCTGCACAAACACACACACACGAGTCACAGCAACACAATAAAATGAGAAGTTGTTGTCACATTTATTTACAACGTTTAATTTACCAGCATCAGCGTTAGTTCTACAACATAAAAACCCATTGCCACAGTAATCCAAACCCACACACACACACACACACACATACACACACACACACACACACACACACACACACACACACACACACACACACACACACACACACACACACATATTTTATGGATACGTTGACATTTTATTATGCTCATCTTGGGCAATGGAAATCACCTCAGTGGTACAATAGACACACAATTGTCTGCACCCCCACATGTGATGAAACTTGTTTATCAGGAGCCATAAAAGTCATTACTGTGATTAGTGTGGCACACACACAAAAGGACACACACTTTACTCACACATGGACTCACTTCTATTCAGCTTATCAGTGGTTATGAAAGCTATAGACATAAATTATGAAACTAAACAATATAAACACACATTAGCATAAACATGTCCATAACTCAAACACACACTTGAATTGAGTGGGATAGAAGGACACACACAAAGACACACAGACACACACAGCCTCCTCTGAGCAGGGTGAGGCGGGTGAACTCTGATTGTTCTGCATGAAATGAATAACCTCAGATTTATTAATCCCAGTATTGTTTTGTCACAGAGCTCATGATGAGTGTGAAGATTAATGACTCTGCTGACTCTGGGAAACGGGTTTTCGTGCTGTGATGTGATTGTTCGGCTGCGAGAAGCAGAATCATCAGGTTCATTTATTCATAAACACACATGTCACATAACACTCATTAAATATAAGATCATCTCTGAAACATCAGAGAAACATTGTTTTATATTCAAACCTTTCTATTCTCTTCAGAGCCGTAAAGAAGTAGAGATTTCTACCTTTATTGGATCTGAGCGTTTCCCTGAGATCCTCACGTCTCTAACAGGTTTCATTTATGTGATGTGGAAATAAAGTAAACGTCCTGAATACGTGTCGGCTGGAAGCTTCAGGGTGGAATCGTCTCCGAGTGTCTCCGGGGACTCATTTAAAACCCTGTATATCCCCTGAGGTCCAGTTACACTACATGTGTGAGGAGAGTTTCACCAGCAGGAGGCTGAGGGAATGAAATGATCGTTTTAGAGCAGGGGTTTTCAACTGGTTTTTTCCCAGGGACCACCATTCTGACTAGAAAGTAATCCCAAGCCTACGTGTGTGTGTGTGCGTTAATGCATGTGGATAGAAGGCCCGATGTAAGCGTGTCTATTCATTCTGTCGGAAGAACTGCTCCTGGATAGACGTTAGTCTTAGAGCTCTCCTAAGAATTTTTTTCTCAACCAGCGAACATGGTAAAGTTGACTGTTATTGGAATGAATTGTTTTGGCTATTATGCCAATTTATTTTCCTTATTACAAAGTATTTGTTTTTCGCTCTTTTGTTTTATTTAATATTTTTCATTATTAATACTGCCATTTTGGGCCTTCTTTTTGGGAAATAAAAATTCCCATCATACAAACTACATCTCCAAGACCTCCTGAGAGTTTTTCTACCTAGTTCAAACACTCTTCTACATCTACCTTTAACACACATGGATAGGGGAAAACTACCGGCAGTTTCTAGCCCCAAGCCGGTTTCAAGGTTCCCCTCACCACCATTTTTCTTATTTTAGATATTTTTCACGATATTCAAGAGTAATCTGGAAATGTGTTGAAATATCAAAGCGAATTTCGCGGACGCCCTGCAATGCCGTCGCGGACCACCAGGGGGCCGCGGACCCCCGGTTGAAACCCCTGTTTTAGAGGAAGACGATGAAGAAGATGAGAGTAAAAGCTCCTCAGAACGTGTGCTGGTGTGTCCTGCACATGTGATCTCAGAGACAGTATCGTCCCTCTGACATGTCCTCTACTGTCCCTCACCAGTCCTGTGAATCCCTGCGGAGCCAAGAACACAAACCTGAGAGTTTCCTCCTCGTGTTCTCAACAGAGTTCAGATTTATGGGCTGAATCTGAAGCCTGAAAACCTTCCAGAGATATTCAGAGAACTCCACAGATCGAATTCATATAATGATGTTGGACCAACGATGGAAAAACAAGGAATCAGTGCATCGTTTATCGTCTGCAAGTCGATGGACGTGACCTCGTTGGTCTTTTAATTTCAGACCCACAGCCTCAAATTAAAGAGGAAACACCAACTAAACGGTGACAGAAGTGTAATTATAAAGTTATAGTGATTTTCAGTGCGTGTACTTGTCGCTTCATTACACAATTACTGCACAGAAGCAAATAAATACTAGAAATCAGTTTGTCATTCGCCTTCTTTCAGGTAAATGCTCATCTCTCTCACCATGAAGATGATTTTCAGTTTGTTCTTGTCCTTCACCAAACAGCTTCAGCTCTGATGGACTCCCTCATGGGAAGCTCATGACACTGCTTCATGTTCGGTGAAGTCGTTGATATTCAGCACTTTGTCGCCTCCACTCTCTCTGTTAATGGATCGTGTTGTCGGGGCTCAAATCCCAAAGGTGAACGTATTCCAGTCAGGTTTTCAGGACGAGCTGGAAGTGAATTTTAAGTACTTTATGTTTGATTTGTAAAAGCTGCATTGTAATGCAAGAGGCGTCCAAAAATCTAAATGTGATTTGAACTTAGCCCTCCCACTTAGAAGTGTTTTCCATCACGAGGGGATTGTTGTGTGAGCGGAGAGCAGATCCACAGATGTACTGACAGTCATTTGTAATTCTGATCAGCTCGATAAGAGATGAAGAGCAGCAAAGTTGTGTTTCCACAAAAATGGGACAATTCTTCATTTAAATGTCTTACAGCAACTCGACCTTTGTTATTATTATTTCTTGCTGTTTGATGTGTAAAGTGAATATAACATAATTTGCGACCGACTCACTGTCACTCGGAATCTGTCACGTTCAGATTGAGAGACCCCCGGTGGACGAATTTATATATTATTCATTTAAACCTCTTTCAAATATAAGGTTTTGTGCTTATTGCCCTTTTTGCCTCAAATGTCGGCGCAAACTGTTTATTTGTTTATTTGTTTATTTTTGATTATTTTGAAGGATCCCCATTAGCTCTACCCTAAGACAGAGCTACTTTTAGTGGGGTCCACATTGAAGACATACATACAGATATCAAACATTTAAAACATACATTACAATACCAATATCAAACATTTAAAACATACGTTAAATTACAAATATCGAAAGTTAAAATACATTAAATAGTGATCATACAATTATATGTTACAGATATCAAAAATAAGTTAGTGGTTATTGGTTATGCAGTTTTACCACTGTGGACTAACGATGCAAAGATTCAGTCTAAAGACACCAGAGCTGCTCTGAGTGACAGAATCTTCTGTTGAGTCTCTCACTTATGTATCAGTGGAGGTTCAGCCACAGTGTTGTTGTGTAAGTTGTGATGATGCAGCTCAGGAAGTCGTTTGAATCACAGCGGCAGTTCACATCAGCGACTCGGGGAAACGTAACGAGGAGCCGTGGCAGGTTTATGGTCGAGGTTAAACTCAGGTGAAGTGATTCCAGACACGAGCAGCAGCAGGTTTCTAATGATGAGGTTTATTCTGCACAACGAGCAGCAGGAACTCTCTCGCTCTCTAGTTTCTGGATTTTTTGCTCAAACCTGAGCTTGTTTTCCCAAATCTGAGAGAGGAACACATCTGCATAGATACTGGCAGGGAACATATACACTGTAGTGAAGTGACAGTCCTCAGGCTCTGTACATCTGGGTTATATCAGCTCAGGAAGTCGAGTTACAAGGTCCCAACAGTTAATTACTCGTCACTATTCCAGACTCTCAGTTGAGTCCAGGTCTTTGCAGATGTTGAGTTGCAGCAGCTCCTGTCTCCTTCCACCTTTGTGATTATTTGCTATGTTTTGTGTCGTAGAATGAAACTGTTTCTAAGCTCAGACTATGATTCTTGAGTTTTAATGGTTGAAGGTTCAGTCGTGTTTCAAGTCTGTTCTCTGACCACAGACTTGTCTCCTTAGAGCTCCTGGTTTTGTCCTGGCTGGTCAGAGATGTTTCTCCTGAATCAGCTCTGGGTCACGTTCACTCTCCTCCAGGTTCATGTTGTGTTGCAGATTCCCTTCTTGCATCTGTGCCATGAAACAGAAAACAAGGTGTCACCTAAATGACTACACATTTTATTCTATCATCTTACAGCTACACTTTCCTTCATGTGTGATGTTTTGCAGAAATCATCTGTTTAAGATTCTCCTCCTTCTCTCTCCTCCTGCTCCGGAGACGTTAAATGTCTCTTTATTATCTTTATTGCTATTTTTCCCTCTCGCTGCCTCTTCCTGTATGTTTGCATGTTTGTTTATTCTCTTCTCCTGGAAATGGAAATGTTATTTTACTGCAAACTGCTCGTCTCCTTTTCTCCTGATCTCTCATGTTATGATTTGTCTTATTTTAATGTCAGAATCTCTCTCTCTCTCTCTCTCTCTCTCTTTTCTCCAGGTACGTAAATTCTCTTTTAATGTGTATCTCTCTCCGTCGTTTGTTGAAATTACATTTTAATGTTTAAAAATCCACTTTCTGAAGCTGGTTATCTGGATCTCGACCTCTCTCCCTCTCCTCCCTCTTCTCCTCCTCCCTCCCCTCGTTTCCTTCTCCCTCCTTTTTCTTCAATCATCTCTACTTTAGTTTTTCTCTCCTCGTTACCTCTGCTCACCTCATCTCTCCTTTCTTTTAACTCTCATTCATCACTTTTCCCTCCAGCCCCCGGATCTTTCTCTTTCCCTCCTCGCCTCAGTATCACCTCTCTCCTCTTCTCACTCTTCTCATTCTTCTCCTCTACTCCTCTTCTCCTCTTTTCCTCTTCTCCTCTTCTCCTCATCTCCTCTTCTCCTCTTCTCCTCTCACTCTTCTCCTCTTCTCCTCTTCTCCTCTTCTCCTCTTCTCCTATTCTCCTATTCTCTTATTCTCCTCTTCCCCTCTTCTCCTCCTCTCCTCCTCTCACTCTTCTCCTCTTCTCCTCTTCTCCTATTCTCCTATTCTCCTAATCTCATATTCTCATATTCTCCTCTTCTCCTCCTCTCCTCCTCTCCTCCTCTCACTCTTCTCCTCTTCTCCTCTTCTCCTATGCTCCTATTTTTCCTCTTCTCACTATTCTCCTCTTCTCCTCTTCTACTATTTTCCTTGCTCACAAACCCTTAATGTGATTGAGTATGTTTGAATTTTCCCATTTTGCTCTTTTTTAATCATTTGGCTTTTACAGTTTTTCATTACATCATCAGTGAGTTTATCTCAGTTCCAAACAGGATGTTGATTTTATGTCTGAATGAAAAGTCTTTTGTCCATAAAACCTTTGATAAACCAGGTTTCTACCGTAGACTGCAAGAAGTCAAGGTTCAAAAACCAATGGGTAACGTCTTCCTCCCATCGTTCCATCTGATTTCCTCCTCTTCCTCACTCTCGTCCTCACTTTACCTTTTACATTGTCCTCCTCCCCGTCTTCATCTCCTTTTCTGTCTCTCTCTCTTTTATCCGCCCACCATCTCTGAAAATGAAACGTGTCGTGGTTCTGCTCCCGGGTTTGATTCCCAGCAGCTGAACTGAAAGCTTCAGCTAATTATCGGCCCATTGTGGCGTTTTCCTGCTTCGTCACGAGTAACGAGGGCAGAGACAAAGGAACCCCCCCGAGAGAGGAGCCCTGCTGTGTGTGTGTAGGTGTGTGTAGGTTTGTGTGTGTGCTTGTGTTGTTTGTGATTTAATGTAAACTGTTGGCAGTTTCCTCACAGGGGAGAGAAAGAGTGAAGCTGTGTACAAAATGTCAAATATAACCTTCCAACAGTAAACGGTGGAGTGTGATGTCAGAGATGGAAACTGGAAGACAACAGTTTTACTGACTCGTCAAACTCGTCAGGACGGAAACAAAACACATCATGAGACACTTGGACCAGTTTCTCTTCTCCTCTGTCCCACGTCTCCACATTCAGGAGCAAAGTTCTCTGCCCAGATTCACAACTGGACCTGGAAGCTGTGGTGTCGTCACAGACTGGAAAGAAAGAGTTCTGTGTCTAGTCTCACTGTGCTGGTGAAGAGGAAGAGGAAGAGGAAAGACAAAGACCATTGTCTTTACAGTCTCCTCTCTCTTTCTCTCTCTCTCTCTCTGAATCTCCCTGTCCTCTTCCCATCCCACGTTTCCTCCACAGTTGATTGATTGTCACTAATCCAGCTCCCCGTGAACCCTTATTCCTCCTCATCTTCCTCGTCTTCCTCTTCCTCCCACATTAACCAGCTGGTGCCTGTAGGTGGGATGGAGGGACGCTGACAGCGAGACGAGAGACGAGAGGAAGACGAGGTCTCAGTCCTGGAGTGGTCTCTGACTTGCTCATGCAAACACTCATCAATGTCTTTAATGACCCGTGGCGCTGCTGATCTGCAATAACTGGAGCTCACATCTCAACATGTTTATGTTCGAGAGAGAAGCGATAACACCTGATAATAAAGCTAATTATGTATAACTGGCAGCAAAGACACTTTAAATTAGGTCAATGATTAAACACCTGAAGTTCAGACCTTTTATCATCAGTTGTGTGACGTCCTCAGAGACTCTGACGGATTAGTGATGAAGTTTAATGATGTTATTTCAGGTTTATTTTCATTTTAGATGAAAACTGGCTCCTAACAAACCACTTCTCTGCAGCTCGGTACTGAAACGATATTTTCAATCACCTCACTCCCGATGTTTAAATGAAGTTATTATTTTCAGTTTTTTACCATTATTCTGAAAGATATAATACTTAGAAGAAGCTGCTTGTATGAATATCCCACTGATATTCTTGATTGCATTCATGTCATGAATCCAGCAAATTAGCATCAAAATGGGATTTTTAAAGATTTCCATTATTGTTTGAGCAAAGCCTCCTTCTGTCTTTCTTCCTCCTTTAAAGGTCGGTGTTTTGCAAATACAAATACCTGTTGATCTCTCAGCTTTTGATAATGTTTGACACAACATGTTTCTCCCTCTATTTGGAAATGTGGGCTTTTCTTTGGGTTGTTGTTTGTTTACAATACACAGAAGTGGCTGTAAACTGGCGAGAGGCTGCGTGTCACAAACTGATATTAAATACTAAACTGAGACTCGTGTGAATGGGATGTTTTTAGAGAATTCTCTTAAAATCTGAAACTAAAATTGGCACAACCCACGTTTCCTAATCAGAAATAGCTGCATTCAGAATGAGGCCAAATTCAGAATATGTACTTAGAAGATATTGATCTGTATCTGATTCCAAATATTAGTTAAAGCAGTGAGATGAGTTCAGACGTGCTGAGGAACAGACTGAAGCAACAGAGAACAGAGACTGATAGAATGAGTGTCAGGTAATTATATAAGCTAGGATTCAGCTGCTCTTATCTCTTCCTGTGTTAATCCTAATGAGGTTGATCAGAGTAATTCATCAGGCCAGTGTTTCTCTTCATCAGATAAAACTCTTCTCGGTCTCAAGTGAACATCTGAAACATCTTCTGAGCTGAAATAGAATTTTCATTTCATCACAACGATCATTAATTCTTCATCTGATGAAAGCAGTCGTCTAATTACGCCGCACACGTCCTGGCAGAGTGGTGACAACAATCAAACTGAAACGACAAAACAAAACAAGAGAGGGAAACGAGGCTCATTAAAAATATCAGAAACAATGTGACAGAGAATCAAGAGAGAAGCAGAAAGAAGTTAATGAGTTTTCAGAAGTGACAGTGAAATGTTTGCTTGGTTCAAACTAATCATGACTCAGTGTTCATTACATTAACACTAGTTGTGTTTGTGGCTGTGAAGGAAAGGATGATAACAAAGAGTTGATATGAACCTCCAGCGCTGTGTGTGCGTGTGTGTCTGTGTGTGTGTGTGTGTGTGTGTGTGTGTGTGTGTCTGTGTGTGTGTGTGTGTGTCTGTGTGTGTGTGTGTGTGTGTGTGTGTAGCAGCAGGTAATTGAAAGCTACTTAGTCAAGCTCAGGAAAGAGAGAGGGAAACAAGGACGTGAGCCGAGGCCGACTCCTGCTCCTCCTCAGCTCTCTGCAAGCATTTAATTTCCTTCTCTCCCTTTCCTCGACCAAATGACGTCTTCCTCTCTTTCTCTTTTTCATCTCGTCCTCGTTTTCTCTAATTTCGTCTTCGTCTTACTTTATTTTCTCCCTCTCTGTTTTCTCTAACCTCCTTTTATCCCCCTCCAACCCTGGATACACTTTTCCTTTCCTCCGTTTAAAACAGTTTTAATTCTCTTATCTCCGTTTTCCACCCTCTCTCCCTCCTCACTCACTTCCTGTCTGTTTTTCTCCACCATTTCTTCACCTTCACTCCTCATCCTATCTTCATTATTTCTCTCTGTGTGCTTGCATCAGTTTCTTTTTAGTCTTCCGTCTTTCCAACCTTCCCCTATATATTTGCTGTTTAATTAATTTCCCCATCGTTTTTTCCTCGCCAGCCTCTCATTTCATCTCCTTCCCTCCCACATCCCATCTTCTCTCCTCCATCTGCTCCCTCGTTCATTATTCCTGCAAACACCCAGAGTTGAAGAGTAAAGCTGAACTGCAGATCAGTTGAAAAGTCTTTAAGAACCACAGAGGATCTTAACTAGATTTTCCCTCAGTGACTTAAAGACATTTTCCATCAGGTCCAGATTTCTCTGTTGTTGTAGGAGGTGTTAATTTGTCTTTTCATGTGTTTAAAGGAGTGTTGAGTGATTGTGTTGCTCAGTGGATTCGCTGCAGGACTCGGTCTTCACACAGTTTTGTACTGGGGGTCTGTGTCCGGCTTTGAGGACCATTGATACTGGAGAACATGGTTTACTTTCACTGACAAAGTTAAGAAGCAGGTCTATATTGCAAATCAGAATCAGAATCTGAATCTGAATCAGAAAGGATTTATTGCCAAGTAGGTTTACACCTACTTGGAATTTTCTTTGGTAAATAGGTGCATACATTTAACATAAAGCATAAAAACACAATAAGTACTTCACATAAGAAAGAAATAACTGTATATAAAACAAAACAAAAATATATACAAGATTCAAAAAGTTAAATAAAGAGTAAAATGCAAAACAGATATATACAAGATATGAAAAGTTAAATAAAAAGAAAAATGCAAAACAGGAGAACTAACAAGACAAAACAACGCGCACCAAAAAACAGAGGCGCCATCGTGTTGTGAATTGCAAAAGTCAATGTCAGGATTTGTGTTGCGTCAGAATCTACTGAACATTAGATTTAACAGAATGTTTCTGTGACTGTTACTTTAGCTATCGTCACTATTCCTCTGCTGAATAATGACTCTTGTGGTCAAAGTACTTTTATTATTTATTTGTGGACTTTGAATATGGGTTTTTATCCTGGGAACACATTATTTTTGAATTCTTTGTTTTAACTTGTTTTTGAGTTTGTTTCTCATGTTTCTCTTGTGCTTTACTTCTGATCTTTGTCCCTTTTCTGTGATCGTCTGTCTCTTTGTGTACGGTCCATGGTCTGTATCTGTCCTTGTCTCTTTAGTCTCTGACCTCTGTCCTCTGTTTTTCATTTACCTGCCGTGTCTTTCCTCACAAAACCTAACAACCAGTTTGTCAGAGAAATCATTTGTGCATGAACATTAAAAACAAAACTGAAGAGAGACGGACTTTGAAATCACGTCGGACTCTTTTTTCTGATATTCATGATTTTAAACGATCAATTATGAACAAGTTTGACTATTTAGCTGTGTATTTAGTGTAAATACAATGATAAGAAAACATCTTACTCTGCTTTTCCGTATGAGAGTTTTCTTTAGCGATCATATATTTTCCATCTGTGGAAGAGAACTGCAGTCATATTTCTGCAGCATGTAAAACAGTCTCTCTATGTTGTGTCTCTGTGTCTGTCTCAGCGGAGACGTATGAAGACGAGTTGTGTAATAAATGTGTCAGTCAGCAGCTTTCGGTTCATTACAGAACTTATGAAGCCTGCACTCTGCTCCATTTCAGATTGCTCTGCTTTCTTTAGCGCTTGTCTTTCATTTCTTCCTCCCTGTTTAAAAGAAGGTGATCTCTCATTTCCCCAGTTATCGGCTCCTCTACCTCCTTTTCCAGATCCCTCTCTCTCTCTCTCTCAGCAGGGAGGATCTTAATAGGGTCAATTCAGGAAAAGTCTCTCAGCTCAAAGGAAGAAAGAGGAAATGAGTTTATCTCTTCTGCTCAAAGACTCTTTGCTTGTGACCCAGATGATTCGTTCAGGTCTGAATCCTCGAGCATGAGGCCTCACAGCTCAGGATACCAGGGGTTTTCCCTGTGTGGGGGGGGGGGCAGCAACAGTACAAATGACAGGATTCATGGTCGTATAAAACAAATGTTGGAAGCAGATGTGAGAAGATTTGTCTAGAAAGCTGAATCCAAGCTGATGAAGGACATTGAGGCTGAGCCCAGACAGTTGTGGTTGTGTTGAGGTTTATTTTGTGTTACCTCACAACACCTTTCTTCTTCTCTTCCCTCGGTGCCAAAGGAGTGACATGTGCAGTGAAAACAGTCGACCTGAAACTGAACCTGGATGTTCTCCCTCTGCAGCTGCAGCTTTAATCAACTTGTTGGATTTGACTCACGTGGTTCTATAAGTGTATTGTTAGTCTGATCACAGGTGGTCACATGAGACACCTTCAGGACACGTCTGAAAGTCGGGTGTGAACAAACCTGAAGCTGAAGATCAGATCTGTCAGGATGGATTTTCATATCCGTCTGAACAGAGTCTGTTATTCTCTCAGTGACCCTTCAACATCCTCTTAGGTTGAGTTGCATCAGTAAAACACAACTGACAAACGATTAAAAGTCCAGAATTGTTTAATTCCTCCGACGGTTCAGGTGAAACAAAAAGTCATGTATTGTAAAACAGGCACTGACGTCTGATTTGTGAATTTTCCAATATGGACAAACACAAAAAAACATTATCTCATTACACAGAAGAAACTTAGATACACACTCACACACACGCAGCCAAACAACACAAAGCTCAGCTTCCCAGAAAGCTCTGTGAGCACAGAGCAGCCTTTCCTCAAACCTCTGGTTAAACCTCTGGTCTTAGAATTAGAAATGAATCCTCTTTATTACTCAGGTGGAAAATAGAAAACAGCTTCAATGCTAATATCACTGAGCTTTGGCAACAATTGAGTAAAGAAGCAATTCTCCTCAGATTCTTTGTCCGAGAGAAGAAAGGAGAGAAGATCAGAGCAGGAAACAAGATGGAGGCTCATTCATGACATGGTTTGTAAAAGGATGTTTTAATATTTGAGTGGATCAGGAAAACACTTCAGCCAAAGAGAGAAATCCAACGTTTTCCTGCAGAGAAGCAGAGATTCTGGTTTCAGTGCACAATGAAGAATTAAATAATCCTGGTGTTTTCTTTATTGATCAGATTTACAAGGTGAAACTTACAGTGCTGTATTACTTAGCAGGGAAAAGTGGAGAAGCATATGTTAGCACATTCAGTAAAGTTAAGTTTGTTTTGTTCATCCATTCAGTGTTTAAATAAATCCGTGTGTATGAGAACTAATCCAGCGTGAGTCTCCTGACCCTCAGTTCTGTGGAGCCTCTCTGCACTTTAACTACACAGCTTTGAAAAGTGTGAAAAATAGATTTTCTGACAACGTGAATAAAAACTTACAGCTGCCTGGAACAGAAACAACAAACACTTCCAAGAATCTCAAACTAAACAGAGCACGTTCAGCAAGAATGTGAGAGAAACTTGTTTTGAACAAAGAGCGAAACGTAGAAAAACACTTTGTACAAAAGAGTCGAAGTTTAGTGGAAACTTCAAATAGAAACTTTATTGAGATTTGGGACACGTCACAGAAAGTTTCCATGATCGTGTTCATCCGAAGAGGAAGATGTACACGGCTAAACTGTTTAAACTTATTCATTTCTATGCAAAGATGTTTAATAAAGATGCTTTATAATCATGGACTGTTTCTAAAGATGGACGACCTCTCTCCACTTCCACCCACTTACCTAAAGATTAAATTCAAATATCCCAAATATCGAACACTGCCATCGTGTGGTGATGGAGTGGAGCCGCGGTACTGAGGTCCTGTCATATCGGCTCGACCGATCAGGAGTCAGTGTCAGCTGTCAATCAAGACCTTTTAGTCTGTTTCTGTATCGTATGACAACAAATCAAAACCAAACTGATCAGAAACATGAACAAACTTCAAATTATTAAAAACTATTAACATTTAGTTTGGTCCGTGTCCCATCTGCAAACATGGAGGAGGCGGAGCTCAGCATCTAGGTTGCTATAGAAACGTTTCTGCTTCACTTTGGGGAGTTCTCATCTCGGCCATCGTGATTTACGGTCCCTGTTTATTACAAAGATCCCTGGATAACGTGTAGTCAGTTTATTATTATGATATTATTATGATATCATTATGGGCTGTGTCTCATCTTTAAGAAGTGTTGAAAAGCTCCAAAGTAAATAAGATCTTTTCTTTCCTCCAGAGACTGAAAACTCAATCAGCTTCATTCACATTCACAAAGCAGCGACAAATCCTAATGTGGAGTTAAGAGCCCGACTCAGGTCACCTTGAGACCGAGAGGAGATGGATGGCTTCATTGATCCAGTGACGTGATCGCAAAGACAAGAGCTTTCTGTTCTGTAGGTTTAAAGTGAAAGTTTTCAACAGTATCGAGGTGATGAAGCTGAACTGAACACGTAGTTACGAGCAGCTCGGAGCTGAAAGTCCTGAGGATCACGAGTGAGAGGTTTGACTCTCGGTCACGTGACTGATCTGCAGCGTCTCCACGGAGTGAAGCATCTTCTGTTTTCACTTTGAAATCCTGAACCAGGAATCTGGACTCTGCACAGGTCAATGCACTGTAAACCAGACACAAGCGTCCAATGAGAACCTCGGGATTCACCCGAACCCGCGAGGCCTGGGATGATATTGCAGACTGAGAGCAGCTGATTGGATTTTCCTCGTCCTGTTGCTTCACCTTGTGTTCTGCAGCTGATACGCTCGCTGGGTCAGTGAGCGCCGGGTTCTGTTCCTGCGTTCAGGATTACAGAGGAGCCGCGGTCCAGACTGACAAGTGTTTGGTCTTCAGTGCAACGCGAATGAGGAGTATTGCATCACATCGCCCCCCCCCCTCCATTCGGGTTCAGCATCTTGCACGAGGACACTGTGACATGAGGTCTGATTCCAGGTGGACGACCGCTCTACCAAGGATCCTGCTGCAGTGTCTCATCCCTGTTCCTCATCTGTCTGTTAAAAAGTGTGGGTGGCGTTTCTCAGAAGATATAACTCTGATATGTGTGTTGTCCTAATTAGATTGGGCCTGTTGTATAGCTGCCTCTTTGTAACGTTGTGTTGTGTTGATGCTCCGGAGCCACATCACAATTAGTCTCTGTCATTAGACTAATAATTAGTGACTCACTAACTTCTACAGTATTCCGTCAAAGGACAAAACACATGTGTGCAGAGCTTCCTACAAACAGTCTATGGAGCAGAGAGAAGTCTGAAAACGTTGTGTTCATCCCGCCTGGTTTATCTGCACTGAAGCCGTTGTGCAAAACATGTATACCGGCGCCGTGGCTTAGTTGGTAAAGCGTCTGTCTAGTAAACAGAAGATCCTGGGTTCAATTCCCAGCGGTGCCTTTTGGAGAGGCGGTGGACTAGTGGCAGAAACTTGGACTATGGGCAGAAAAGGTCTCTGGTTCGTCTCTGGTTCGACTCCACGGAGAAACAACAAAAAGACGAACCTGGATTCATCTGTCCAAAAACTAACCCTCACCCTGTCTAGTGCCCCTGAGCAAGGCACCTTACTCCCCCAACATCTGCTCCCCGGACGCCGTACACGGCTGCTCACTGCTCTGTGTGTCCTGCACCAGATGGGTTAAAACATGAGGTTACATTTCCCTACAATTGCATGAGTGTGCTTGTGCATGTCTTTGCATGTGTTTGGGACAAATAAATGTATCTTCTCTTATCTTATAATAAATGAATAATTCTCAACATGCAGCTGCTGCCGTGCGACTGTTCCCTGTGAGACTGAGAAGCTCAAATCTCTCCAGTGGCTCAGGTGTGATTTCAAATCTGCAAGAAAATCCAGAAATCTCCAGCGATGGAACGAGGGAATCGGACTCGTGGATGTGTTTGAGTGTTTACTGAGCAGGGCACAGAGAGAATAGGACATCAGTCCACAGGGAGACACAAAGAGAGACAGCACACCACAGGGAGAGAGTGATGAGGACGTGAAACAACCGGAGTAATGGAAAGTGAAGCCCCGGCTCCTGCTCTTGTTTTCGGGATCTGAATGATCACATCTGAACTCTGCAGGAGCTGAGACCCCCCCCCCCCCCCCCCCCTGGGGAGAAGAGCCTTCAGTGAGGGCGCAGCTCGCTTTTCAAACTTCCCTTTCTCCTGTTTTCACATTTTCCCAGCTCCCCCGGGGCAGGTGAAGGAAAGCGCCTGGTCTTCAGTGATCACTGCAGCTACTCGTCAGCTTCGTCCTTAACTCTGGTTTTAACCTTTAAAAGATGTCATCATCCAGGAGCAAAGCCAGGATGAGTGGAGATGTTTCTGTGGAACCAGAGAGAAGCAAGCAGCTCTTCTCCACCTGGTGAGACACACAGCATGGGATCAGAGTTACATCTGGTTTCTAGTTACTTCTTTGAAAGGTAATTTAAAACTTTACCTTCCAACCAATTCCACAAACTTATCAAATTAACAATGAGCATGTTTATTGTTAATGACCCAGTGAAGAGCAGTGTGTGTTTGGTGTTGGGCAAGGCCCAGTGATCTGACTTAGAACAAAGAGTCGTAAAACCATAGGCCAGGCTCGGGTAATCCCTCAGATAAAAATTCCAGCATGGGCCCTTATCTCCATGTGGCAGCAGGTCACTTCCTGGGTCCCCCACGGTAAGCCCGCCCCTGGGGGCCAAATCCTGACAACTCAATTGGCTGGAGGGCCACACTGACCCCTGACCCCTCCTCCCAGGGGGGAGTCACCTGGAACATGACTTAAAAAGGCTGAGCTCACAGAAATCTTTTTTCTCTTTTCCTCCGATGCTGACGTTCCCATCAGGCCCTTTCGGGTCTGTCCAGAGGTTCCAGCAAACTTAAGGAGGGAACTACTTTTCTCTTAACTGCTCTTTTTCACTCCAGCACTGACGTTCCAGTTAGGCCTCCTCAGGTCTGACCAGAGGTTCCCGTTGCTTAAGGAGGCAATAAGATGTTTGTTTCAATTCATTTCATTCATTTATTCTTTTATCTTAGTCGACGTTTTTATTTTGAAAAGGACCTTTCCTGTTTTAACTTGGAAAGATCAAACAGGAAATTGCTCGCTGGACGATCTCAAACTGTTTCATTTTTCCCCACGGACTTTACTTTTATTCTTTCTCCACACGATCTACAACGGCTACAAGCAGCCGCACGTTCCTGTGAGGCAGCACGATCTCCGCTGCTACCGAAGAAGACGAAGCCTCATCTCGCCACGGAGCACGACGGATCGGCTCCGGCCCAGCTGCGGTGCTCACGAGAGCCCGCCTGAGAGACTTCAAGCGATTCACTGAACCTCCGGGAGATTCGCGCCACGCGCATGCAACCCACGAAATCACGGTCACAGTAAGAGGCTTATGTTGTCTGGGCAGATGTTAGTTTTAATATGTAGCGTGTTGATTTAATACTTGAGTGTATTTTGTTGATGGAACCTCCGTGTACCATTGTTTTAGCCGGCCACTACTCCGAGCCGCTACTTCCGGTTTCCGGTTTGACGTCAATGTTTTGTGTTGCAGTAAATAGGGCCGAGAGAAGCGCCTCCGCCCGCACTGTTAACGTCTGTGTGAGTCTGCAGTGATTTCACCGATCAGAACCTCGGCCCCCAACGTTCGCTTGAGGGCTGAGGGGTGAATCACTGTTAATTAATCTCAGGCGTATTTGTAAAAGCTTCTTTGAACTCTCCTTACATGTTTTCTCTCTCTCTCTCTCTCTCTCCTTCTAAACCGACCTATACACACTTCCGATCTGTATTTATAATACAGATCATGTAACATAGTTAAATCTATGCTTAGAGAGGCTGAACACATCTGGAAACCATTCGGCCCCCAAAGCCAAGCAGAGATAAGAATTCTCTTTGTCTAAAATTTCCTTTGTGTAATTCATGTAACGACCACCAGTGTGCGCTCCGGCCACATGGTGTCATTAACATAGACTCCATTTTGGATAACGTTAAGTTAAACCACCATCTTGAGTCTATTATTGCCACGCCTTCTCTCCCTCTCTCCTCCTATTCTGGCTCTAAATTCATAACAGCTCCGCCATCTTGTTTTGTAGTCAATCCGCCATTTTGAGAGTTTTTAGGCCTTGATTCCACGAATCATGATCGGCCTCCATCTTAGATGTGATGTCACTACGTGACTGCGTCATCGCCACGCCCCTTCTTTTTCCCTCTCTCTCTCTCTCGCACACACACACACACACACACACACACACACACACACTGATAGACACAGACAGATACACACACACAGAGACACATAGATGGACCAGAGGTTACATGCATGTTCTAAATTGTGATAAGCTGCTCTTGTTATCTTTGAAATATGGGAGTTTGTTAAAATGATAAATCATTAAATAACACTAACTTTATTTCACATACACACACATAGACACACATACACAGAGAGACACTTTGACACAGACACACACACACACAGACAGACATACATAGGTAGACCGCAGGTTGTCCATGTATTTTCTGAATTGTGATAAGTGCTGCTGCTGTGTTTACCTTTGACATATTGGAGCTTGTTAAAATGTTAAATCATTGAATAACATTATAACTTTATTTCCCCTTTTTAATAAATACTTTTGTAATTAAAGTATCTGTAGTCTGTGATTATTTGTGCATAAGTGTGTGAATACAGCTGGATTATGATTGCCTGTGCTCGAACTTAGAAGCCTTCACTGTTTATTAAGTAATCGTTAATATTAAAATATTGACATTATTAATTTGACATTTATCATTATGAGACTGATAATTATAGCTTGACATCGTTGGTCCCTGGGAAACCAGGGTGGTGCCCCCCTTTCTCAATAATTAATATAGATAGTATTATTCTTGAATTGATAATTTTATGGTTTTTGACTAATTATTTTCATTATTCTTGGTTGATAACCTTATCATTGTTAATTGATAGCTTGTACTTTCTAATTGATAATTCCTATTTTCTCATTAGTGGTTTTATTGTTATTTGATTACTGATCATCTTCAATTAATAATTTAATTATTTTTGATAGATAATTTTTATTTTTAATAATCATATTTCATGATTATTAATAATTAGCCAACGTCAAGTCTACTCCTATTGCACAACATGATGATTCTCTGTTTTACGAGAGTCGCATCGTTCACAACACAAAGGAAACATCTCTGTGAAAAAAAAATAAGTGCACAGACGTTTATGGATATTTACAGAACAACTCCCAGAAGTTCAATATACGTCGAAAAATGTCAGAGAGAACATCTCAGATAAACTAAAGAAAGAAAGAAGGAGACATTATCTCATCCACAGCCGTTAGGAACCTGTGATCTGTCATTTGATGCAGAAGGAGAAGACGATTGTTTCCTCTCACATTGTGGAACAGACAGATGTTGAAAGAGGAAACACTTTGTGTCCGGCTCCAGTTCCTGAGGAGGTGAGAACATCCTCCTTGTGATGATCTCCTCTCCGTGGTCAGCGAGTGGAAACTAACATCTCCTCCAGGTCAGGTTCTGCTCACTGCTCCCACTGGGCTCTGATCACCTCCTGGCTGCTGGTTCCACTGGGAACCTCTCAGTGGAGTTCCTGACCTTCAGCTCCTGAACCCGTCTCAGAACACACTTATTCTTTCATGACCTTATTTCAAAGCGTTTCTCTCGCGGCTCGTCCGTGTGCACGATGCGTTCAGAACCCGTTTAGAACCACACGCTACCTCCTGCTCATCCATGTATTCATATCAGCTGTTGTGCAATAGGAGTAGACTTGACGTTGGCTAATTATTAATAATCATGAAATAGGATTATTAAAATAATAAAAATTATCCATCAAAAATAATTAAATTATTAATTGAAGATGATCAGTAATCAAATAACAATAAAACCACTAATGAGAAAATAGGAATTATCAATTAGAAAGTACAAGCTATCAATTAACAATGATAAGGTTATCAACCAAGAATAATGAAAATAATTAGTCTAAAACAATAAAATTATCAATTTAAGAATAATACTATCTATATTAATAATTGAGAAAGGGGGGCACCACCCTGGTTACCAGGGACCAACAAATCAAGCTATAATTATCAGTCTCATAATGATAAATGTCAAATTAATAATGTCAATATTTTAATATTAACGATTACTTAATAAACAGTGAAGGCTTCTAAGTTCGAGCACAGGCAATCATAATCCAGCTGTATTCACACACTTATGCACAAATAATCACAGACTACAGATACTTTAATTACAAAAGTATTTATTAAAAAGGGGAAATAAAGTTATAATGTTATTCAATGATTTATCATTTTAACAAGCTCCGATATTTCAAAGATAAACACAGCAGCAGCACTTATCACAATTCAGAAAATACATGTAAAACCTGCGGTCTACCTATGTATGTCTGTCTCTGTGTGTGTGTGTCTGTGTCAAAGTGTCTCTCTGTGTATGTGTGTCTATGTGTGTGTATGTGAAATAAATTTAGTGTTATTTAATGATTTATCATTTTAACAAACTCCCATATTTCAAAGATCACAACAGCAGCTTATCACAATTTAGAACACACATGTAACCTCTGGTCCATCTATGTGTCTCTGTGTGTGTGTATCTGTCTGTGTCTATCAATGTGTCTGTGTGGGTGTGTGTGTGTGTGTGTGTGTGGGTGTGTGTGTGTGTGTGTGTGTGTGTGTGAGAGAGAGCGAGAGAGAAAAGGGAGGGGGCGTGGCGATGACGCAGTAACGTAGTGACGTCACATCCAAGATGGAGGCCGACAATGTTAGGCTTAAAACTACAGAACAAAATGGCGGGTTCGTTATGAATTTAGAGCCAGAATTGAGGGCGGGTCTACCGATGAATAATCTCAAATGGCCGCCGGACCACGTGTGAGGCACAAAGGAGGAGGTGGAACAAAGGATTCTTTGTTCTGGTTTAGCTTTGGCTTCAAAATGGCAGCCAGATGTTTTCAGGCCCTTTAAATATAGATTTAACTGTTACATGAACTGTATTCTAAATACAGATCGGAACGGGTGTATAGGTCGGTTTAGAAGGAGAGAGAGAGAGAGAGAAGAGAAGGCATGCAAGGAGAGTTCAAAGAAGCTCTTAAAAACACCGTCAGAAACAAGTTACATTTACTTTACCGCTCAGCACTCAAACGGCGTGGTGTGCTGAAGTCTGACGGTAAAATCTCTGTAAGGTTCTTCAGACGGGAACGAGTGCAACCGGAGACGTTTAGTCACGGCGCTTAAAAACTGTGGCACAAGGCCGTAACCGGAAATGAACCGGAAGTAGCCGAATCGTCGTGGCTAAACAATGAGACACGGAGATCCCACAAACAAATACACTCAAATATTAAACAATATGCTACGTATCTGCCCAGATAATCAAGTCTCTTACTGTACAACCCTCGCGATGTGCCTGCGACTCGGCGCGAATGTGTCGGGGGCCAGTGAATCACGTGGTCTCTCTCACGAGCGGAGCTCCGAGCTCGGCCGCTGGACCGGAAAAGGAAGCGAATTATTCGTGCTGCCTTGACGGAATGAAACTTCGTCTTCTTCTGTAACAGCGGAGAACGTGCTGTTTTACAGGAACGGAGTGGATTGCCTCTTACTCCTCAGCGGGATGAACGTCGCGCTTCTGCAGGGAACGGCTTTGTGGAAGCCGTTTGTGGATCGTTGGAAAAAGGAAAGTCTATAGAAGTGTCGGAGTCCGTCCAGCGGGGCACTTCCTGTTTCGGTCTTTCAAGTTAAGACAGCAAAAAATCCTATCAAGATAAAACTTTGACTGAGATAAAAGAAGAAAATGAAACGACTTCAAATAAAATGATATTAAACAAACGTCTAATCGCCTCCTTAGTTACTGAGTCGTGTGGTTAGACCTCTTGAGGTCAGAAGACAACTTGAGCAGCGTGGAAAAGAGACAGATTTCTGGGAGCAGAGGGGTTTTGTTCTACCTGGGAGGTACCTGCCCCCCTGGAGGAGGGGTCAAGGGTCAGTGTTGCCCTCAGCCAATTAGATGTCAGGGTCCCGACCTTAGTGGGCGGGGATTCGACCTCAGTGGGCGTTTCAGAGTCTCATTTGGGTTTTTGCAGAGCGGCCTGCAACATCTCCCCACCAGGCCCTGCTGGAGGGGGGCACAGTGGGGGTTCAGGACATGCTTCCCCCACCAAGGCGAGGCTCCAGGCTGTCTAGAGAAGGTGTGAATTAAGACTGAAACTGGTTGAACTGGTTTCAGCTGGGCCTTGTAGGCCTCAAGTATTTACAACCTATTGTTTGATGGTCACTCAGGACCTCACCCCCAACACAGCTGTTACACTGATTTACACATCAAGCAGGGGGGGGGGCGAGGCCATCTGATTGGTCTAAACCTCGCAGATAACCCCTGGAAAGCGTCCACAGATAAGATTATTGTTTTTTATATTTTTTCTTGTGATAAGTAACGAGCCTATTAGCAGTTTCTCTGGCTCCCTCCTCTGGTTTATTATTCATGTTCTCACCTTGAGGAAAGTCAGAGCGCACATATTAATGGCGGCTGCATCCGAACCATAAAACTCTGGAGGCTGTTAAATTACAAACACAACAATCCTCATATGACAGTTGTGATAAACAACAGATGAGACCTCTCACTCATGTAAATGAAACCTGCTTTAAATTGAAATGTATTCTGCTCTGCAGCCCAGATGCAGCCTCATTGTCTGAGCTGCAGGTTTCTGGGTTTAATCTCTCCTCCCGTTTGTTTGGGCTGTTTATGAAAGCAGTGAATCCAAAGTAACAGCCGGTTTGACAGCTCGTTGTATAAACCTGCAGAGGGAGAGAACTAATGTGTTCATTTCATATATTCAGAATTAATTGCAGCGAATCAATACAAGGAGAAGAAAAACTGAATTAAATCAGTTTTCTGTCACAGTCCAACGAGGATTCAACGTAAATTCAATCACTCAAAGATTATTATTATCATTCATTATAATTATTGTTTTTCCTTATGAATACCGGCCGAGGGAGGGTCCAGTGCAGCTTTAAAACAACATAATAATATACTGTGAATGTGCACAAATCATTTAGCATGCTTTGCTTCTTCAACCAACAGTTTTAAAAGATTAAAAGTTTAAAAACTGGGGCAGAAACGATCACGTACACACTCACAAACTCTTTTCAGTTTGAATTCTGAGCCAAAACATTTTGAATCGTCATTAACACTAGAACATTTAAGATATAAATTCAGTTTTACCATTTTCCAGAATAAAGCCCACTTTTATTTAAACTAATTGAAAATCAAATCAACCTTGTGTTGTTCTAATCTCTCTCTGTAAAGGAGCAGCAGAAAGATAACAGACTCAAACAGTGAATCCATGGTTTGCTTGTGTTGACCTGTTCATCTGTGAGAAGCTTCCTGGTCCCGGTGGCTTCTTGAAGAATCGTCTCAGTGACACAGAAGTGAAGAAGCAGCGGCAGCATCACGTCCGTATGAAGAGGAAACTTCAACCTTCATAAAGTCCCCTTCACTGTCTGTGCTTTAAGGACGGTGAAGCGTCAGAGACTCTCCAGGCTCCCGTGCTTCACTTCATCAGAGAAACTAATCTGTTTGAATCATTCATCTCTGAGCAGCTTCCAGCTCCTCCTGGAACTGAAGCTTCTCTGTTTGTGTCTCGAGGATGAAACAGCAGAAAGGTGATATGATAAATTATGATATTTACTCCATGAACGTCTCCATTAAAACATCAGACAACAGGAAACACCTTGTGAATTCATACAGTGTGAACATTATATTCTCTTCAGGGTTTTACATTCTGCAAAGTTCAAAGTCTGCACTAAAGAAGCCTGAAGGTTTCTCTGTCACCACGACTCCTTCCCTAAGTTCTAATAACCTCATATTTACATATATACACATATATAATTAGGTTATTACACATTTTTTAACTTCAGACAATATGTGCATTACTTATTTGAGTGTTTTTACCTTTTCCTTGTTATCTAAATCTAATTTGTGGATCACTCACCCTCCTGTGAATACAGCTGACTCAGCTCTTCTCTCACTCGGCTGGATGTGCAGATTAAGTGAGTTTAATATTTTTTTAGATTGAAAATTCAATCTTTAATTAATGAGGAGGAAGCCATTCATCATTCACTTAAAACCAACATGATTGCACATCTGGAGTTGACTGTGCACGCTCTGCAGGTCAGGTCGGTCGGGGTCGCCCCCCCCCCCCCCCCCTCTCTCTGCTTCATCCCTTTAATTAATGACACTGAATATTTCTGCTTGTTCCACTTCAACAAATGACAGTGTGTTAATTAAATCTGAGACTAGAGTCACTTGTTCATCTGACGTGGATCTTTGTGAAATGGAGTCGGTAAATGTTGATAATGTTAAACACTAAGTTGTGTTTCAACTTTATAAATCAGACTAAATTCTTCCCTCTCCATAGAAGCAGCTTCTCCCATTTTCCTTTAATTCACCACAATCTGGTTGTCGAGGATCTGAATCTGTTCACACACAATCACCTTATTGTTGTGAGTCTCCAGCATCTTGTTACGAGTCGTTGTATTAAAGTTCATGAAATTCTAAAATTATTCTGCAGCTCTGCCTCCGCCCCCCCCTCGGCAGCTGTTTGGTGTCATGACCCAACATCCAATTATCTGTGAGGATAGAGACGTCAGAGAACGCACACACACACACACACACACACACACACACACACACACACACACACACAGACACACACACCAGGAGGATGATGTTTTCTTACACTTGACATCTGTTGCACTTCTGTCCGTCCTGGGAGACGGATCCTCACGTGTCTCTCTGAGGTTTCTACGTATCTTCACCTGTTAAAAGGGTTTTTAGTAGTTTGTCCTGACTCTTGTTGAGGGTTAAGGACAGAGGATGTCACACCATGTTAAAGCCCTATGAGACAAATTGTGATTTGTGAATATGGGCTATTCAAATAAAACTTGATTGATTGATTGACTTTACAGACATTGTTAAAAACCTACAAATCCCTCCACATTCATCATTCTTCAACATGGATATGTGCCAATAATTTCATGGCAGATTTCAGCCACTCCATTATTATAGATATTTAGATGACATTTGGGGGATATGGACCCACTCCAAGGAGGAGTTTAATGAATTTGTTGTTATATTGAACACACAAGATGCTTCCATCCCTCTGAAGTACACTTCAAATGACCTGTCTGTGGACTTTCTGGACACCACGGTATTCAAGGGACATTCACACAATCACATAAATTGGACATAAAGGTTTATTTTAAGCTCATGCATTGCTCTTTAAAACGAGCTTTCATCCACGACACACCTACAGGGGACTAATAAAATCACAGCTGGTGAGTTTACGCAGAATATGTTCACACAATTCAGATTTCACAGCAGCAGTCAAAATACTGTTTAGTGCTCTACAAAATAGGGGATATTCAAGATCATTTTTAAGACACTGTTTAAAAAACTACGAAGAACAAATACATAGAGAAGTGATTCCTCTTATAACAACATTCTCTACTATGAGTGGAGTAATGAACAACAAATTTATGAACAATTTTCAAACAATGATACAAGATCAAGGATTACTGGACAGATTCCAAGTAATTTCGGTTTACAGGTGGAATACAAACTTAAAATACCTGCTAGTTAAGGCAACACTCACACAAATGCATCACAAGAAAAACAAGATGTTATTACATGTGTTTTGTAAACTTAAATTTGACAGAAACACACACACCAAGGTCAATTTAATATTTTCACAGCATTTCACACCCCAGATGTCCAACTGCGTGTACATAATATTCTGTGAAAAATTTGGAAAACAGTATGTAGGAGAAACAAAAAATTCCATTCCCACAAGAATGGTATAACACAGGTATAATTTGAGAGACAAGAAAAAATACAAATACTCCTCTAGTCAAACACTTCATATTGCAAGACTATTGAAGAAAAGACAATTCGTGGATGGTACGAAGTAGTAACAACAAGATGGATCACAAAAAGAATACATGGATGTAGACAACAAAAATAAACATTAAGGAAATACATAACATGTAATTTGATATGTAAGTTAAAACAATCACAGTTTATCTATACGAAATTCGTTTAAAGTCACAAGTCACGATTTTATTTTAAATAGAATATAAATCTATCACTTAAGTCCAATAAAATATAATATTGTAACGGACTGGGGTTATTGTTCAAGTATGTGTTGTGTTATTTATTAGTAATTTGTTGTGTTTAAAGAGTGTTCTGATGTCCTGGGCGACAGTGAAGGGGTCGGGGGCGGGACATGTGATGGGTTGGACAAATAGGGTGGGTTCTATGGTAGAGAGGCTTTCTCATTGGCTGGTTTTACGGGGGATTGGGCGGCAATGAGGAAGTGGTTCTGGTTGTTGATGTGCGCCACTGACGAAGTGAATGGAAAAAGGCACATGTGCGTGTAAAAGTTAATAAAGTGAAAAACGACGAAGAAGCTTCCTGTCCTCTCTATGCGAGGACGTTACAATATATTCATAGATACACGGTATCATGAACGATAATATACATAAATACGTTTATTTTGATTCACAGTAAAAGAGTTAAAGGATTACAGTGGAATAGTCAAAGGGGAGGAGTCTGTGAGAGGGAGCCACTAAATGCTGAGGATGGAACTTTCTGATCTCTGAGGGGAGGAGTTAACTGAACTGAGAGGAAGAGAATTTCTTGTGTTGTGCTAAGGCCTGAGAGTTGTTCTGTTGTTGGACTGAGGAGGTTTCTCAAGGTCATTGACCTCATTCACAACAAACTCATTTATCTGTGAACACACACACAGGTTTTGTTTGCGTGACAGAGGCTTGTTGTTGAAGCAGGAGAGAACATCTTCATTTTCTGGTCTCTAGATGGCCGGGCGTGAACGGCCACTGAACTACAGAGAGGCCAGTGGCCTAATGAACAGAGGAGGTTTATTCCCCAGGACGACGCCTATAAGACGTTTAGTGACGAGCTACGGGAAGTTGAGGCTCTGACTTGGGGGTTATTCCATTCCGATCAGCCCCTTCCAGGAAAGGTTAGGTTAGAAAACGTTGGGAAAAGACCTCAGAATAATCAGGAGAGAATGGGTTGGATAGGGGACGTGGTCACACTACTGACATATCTTGACAATTGTTATGTGATTAATTCAGGCTTAGATGTCAGAAGTATCATCCGTCACTTCGGAAAGACAGGAGAAGATGAGGTCACATACCTGATAATCCGTGACTGGATTTTAGAAGTTAGTCCTGATGATCTGTATGTTCGTTTAGTTGGAAGAAGGTTTCCGGAACAACGGCCAGATGTGGCCCAAATTGATATAATAAAGCAATGTGTAACTGAGCTGATCAACACAGTCAGATACGACAGATTGACAGCTAGAATTACATCAAAGGGCAGATATGTGAAGTATGTGGAAGATATGTTGAGGAATGTGCCCGAAAGACAAACACGCCTACACCTTTCCACTGAGGCCTGGTTCTCCACTTACTTCACAGCCTCAGTGATATCAGAATCTGCAAGAAATTTCAGGACTTTTCCTGTCACCCTCATGGATCTGGCACAAGGTGTAAATACAAAAGAAGCTGGAAGGAAATTCTTTTTTGAAGACCACCCAATGGCCAGAGGAGGGACCTGGATTGACCCAAGCAGTCGGGGATTCAGTGGCTCAACAACAGCCGGTGCCAGCCTACTCACAGTCCTAGAAAAAGAGCTCAATCTCTTCAATATGTGGTTTCAGAATCGTAGCCCATCGACATCCGTTCTAACTCGGATGTGTAGGATTACACAGAAATACAGGGTGATTGGGAGAAGAACCTTTGCACGACCGGACATGACCAAATATTACCTGGCTTTTCATTCACAATTACACTAAAAGAAGAGAATAAAAACAACCCCAGGTTTTTCTTCAGCACTGTAGCCAGGCTGACAGAGAGTCACACCTCCATCGAACCCAGTTTATACGAAATTGACTTAAAATCACAAATCACAGTTCAGTTATTAAAAAAAAGACAATTCGTAGACTTCACGAAGTAGTAATAACATCATATATTACAAAAACAATACATGGACATAGACAACTCAAATAAATAACATTTAGTTTGATATGTGAGTTAAAACAGTCAGTTTATCGATACGAAATTCGTTTAAAGATGCAGATGACACCCAGGTATCTTTGTCAATAAAACCTGAACAAAGTAATCAATTAACTAAACTTCAAGCGTGTCTCAAGGACATAAAAACCTGCATGACCTGCAATTCTCTCTTATTAATCTCAGATAAAACGTTTAAGAGCCGGCTTAAAACCTTCCTTTTTGATAAAGCTTATAGTTAGAGCTAATTAGTGCGGCAGAAAGTAACTCGTCCTATGTTCCAAAATAGGAAGCATTTAGTTTAAAAAGGCATAGAGGTATTGATGTCTGATCTACTGAGTGGGCCACATGGTTTTCATCGTACTACAAACCAGTAGCCAGTCAGATTTACCTTGAGCCTCAGTGTAGCCTCAAGTTCAAAGTGTAAAAAAGTCCCGTTGACTCCCATGTTAAAAAGCCCGACTTTAGAGCAGAATAAAACCTGTTTACAGCCTGGGTGAATTTTTTTCTAACTCCCTTGTTTAAGCGATATAGAGGTTTAATATAACGCATAATTGGGGGCGTGGTCTATTGATTGACACCTGGGCACAGGCTATGATGCGGGCACAGCTTATCACTAGCCGCTCACTAGCTCCCCGCTAGCCACCTGCAACCTGCTCGGTCCACTCATCGGTTTATGTCGGCGGAGTCCAGTCACTGCACTTGACACAAACCATGGCTTGCTGTGCAGTTCATTGTACTAACAGACCGTCTAACACCTCTGGTGTCAAGTTCTTCCGGTGAGTGAAAATCGATTTTTATTTAACCTATATATTAGAACCGTAGCAATGATTAGCAAGTAGTGTTGCTCACATAGGTTGCTAACAATGCATGGTTTGTTATCTTATGTCGAGATTAAGCTGTTGTTTAAGCTTGTGTTCGCCGCATGGACTGAAGGTTCGCCGTTGAGCAGCACAGCCCGGTGCGGTCCTGATGCTGCATTATGGAGCGTGAATGCTAGTTACAGTAAATCGCTGCGCACTCTAGACATAGTGGAGAAGTGTTTTAATGTAGAATTGGGGATTATTAGTTACAGCAGTCATTGTTGGTGCGTCACATACAACTGCTACGCACATATGAAAGCGTGGTCACACGAATAAAAGCTTAAATTATGCTATTTTATCTCTTTAGCATGAGTTTTTTATCGAGGCTAACCCTATTTGTTAATGTTAATGCTATACATCTGGGTAGATGATACTAATAATACATATTTGTTTCACTTGATGATGTGGCATTATGTGTGGTTTCAGTGAATACTTAGTTTGTGTTCCGTAATTGTCCACTTTCAAACTCTACTAAATTTATCTCACATGTGTGTTAGAAATGTGAATATGGCATGAAATAATAACTATATGAATATGAAATAACTTCAAATATAAGTGTAACAAATAGCCCCATAATAACACAAAAAGAGGCAATGCAACAGATGGATTATGTGAACTGGGATATCTAAAAAGACTGAAGTTATTGACATTTTATCGTTTTCAAACACATAGGTATGAAGATGTTAACCTGACAAATATGTTTTTTAACATGTTTTTTGTTTGTTTAGTTTTCCTCTAGGTGATCCTGATAGGCTAGACATGTGGGTGATCAACATGAAGAGACAGAGCTGGATTCCGAAGAAGCATTCGCGTCTCTGCAGTCAACATTTTGAGAGACACCACTGAACCTTGACACAAGGGTACACAGACATGTTTTAATAACTTCTGAGAAAACCAGCAACTTGATTGTTACATAGCAACTAAAATTTAGCATGAACTGTGTACTGTACATTTCTACTCTATTTGCAATTAATTTTAAACCACATTGGCTTACAGTTTTTCTTATCTACAGAACTTGAACACACAAGCCTTTTGTATCATTAACACTCAATCTTTTAGGGAAGGGCATGCCTGAAGAACACCGCTGTGCCTACCATTTTCTCAACCTCCAAGGACAAATAGGGAGAGGTATGTATAATGAAGGAAAGTGACATTCCTGTTGGAAAAATCACTGAGGAGTTTGCAGATGTAGACAAAGGCAGTAGTGGCAAAATTCTTACTGACGATCAGGGCAATGTTGTTATGATGGCAGACAGTTCGCTGACAGTTAATGTATGTGACTCTGTTGTTGTGGGTACCAGCATTCAGGCAGAAAATCCTCCTGAAAAATGTACAGACTCAGCTTTAGATCACTCTCGTACAGTTTCAACACAGCTTCCTGGCTGCTTTACGAGTGATCACAGCTACACCACTTCTCAGTCTCCAAGAGCCCGGATTTACTGCTGATTCATTCATAGCTTTAAAAGAACATGTTGCTGAGCAAAAGAAGAACGGAATTGTTTTTTGCATGAAATTAAATCAAAACACAATAACTCAAAGAAACAAACTGATAATAAAATCAAAAACTAAAAACATGTGACGTGTCACGACGTTTCGACCCTCTTGGGTCTTCTTCAGGTCTTATTTGACATGTTAAAAAGCTAAATATTTCTATCTTGAGCTGCGAGGTCCTTCCACTACAACGTTCGGAGCAAGAGTGAGTGAGGAGACTGAGGGCTCCTCTATTTATAGGCTGCCTCTCACAGACTCCTCCCCCTTGTCTGTTCCACTGTGATCCTTTAATTCTATAACTGAATTAAAATAAACTTATTTACATATATTATCATTCATGATACCGTGTTTCTATGAATATATTATATTTTATTGGATGTAGTGATATATTTATATTCTATTTAAAATAAAATAGTGACTTTGAACGAATATCGTATATCGATAAACTGTGATTGTTTTAACTCACATATCAAATTACATGTTTTTAATTTGAGTTTTCTACATCCATGTATTGTTTTTGTAATAACTCATGTTATTACTACTTAACATCCAGGAATTGTCTTTTTTTCAATAGTCTTTGTGATTTGTGGGTTTCTTTCTTTAACTCTTTTATGATGCCCCCCCCCCCCACCCCCCCGAGAAAAAAAATGTTTGTTTCTGCCAGTTTAACATTTTATTAAAACGAAAAAGGAAAACCTACTTTGTAAACACAGTGCACATAACAGCCAAAACATACATACACACAAGTATTGGGATGTGCAAAATCTTCGTAGAAATTAAACAGTCATCCATAAATACAAACTTAAAAGCAGAAGTATACAAGTCAGCAATCTTCTTCAATAAAGAAAAGATTTAGATTTAGAAAAAGCAGAAAATTCACACAATAGGCTTACCATTAACGAACCATCGTAACTTTTTTTGAGCAATTAAATATATCTCTTGTTCTGCCTGTTTTGTGATATACATGCCTGAAAGGTGCCTGATATTTCTATACTGAAATAATATCAGCATTATAATTGTAAGCTATTTTATTTAATGACGATATTGTCGAGGGTTGATTTGTATTTCCTGTTCTAAGCGGGTTGTTGATATTTATTCTCTTGTCTACCTCATTCTGACCTGCTGCTGTAACAACTGAATTTCCCCAGTGTGTGGATCAATGAAGTGTATCTTATCTTATCGTAATTCCCCAGCCTTGATATAGCATAATATCCCATATGACATGACTGTGCTGGGTGTAGAATGAAATGACCCCCAGCATTGACATCTCACTGTCGAGTTAGATGTAGAATATATGCCTTTGTTGGACCAAACATTCTCTTGTATCTCATGAATTTGAATATGCAAATGAGCTATACACTAATCGAATATGCCCCAAATACACCCAAATAGGCTTAATTTTTTCCTTTACTCCTACCACAATAAAACTTTACATAGTAAAAGTATTTATGAAAAGTAACTTTTTTTGTATTACAAGTTTCTTTTGAAATGAATTTGACAAGCACATGAGCTCCACACTTATTGAATATGTCTTAATTTGCATAGGCAGAAACACCATTCATATGTATGACAAATACATACATAAATTCATTTTCAAAGAAACTTGTAATACAAAAAATTTTACGTTTCATGGCTACTTTCATTGTGTAAAGTTTTATTTTGATAGGAGTAAAGGAAAAAAATAGTCTTTTTGGGGTCTATTGTTGCCGGGCCTTATTGGCACACATTGATGAGAATTAAACATATTTCCTCAACTAGGATTTCTTAAGACTTTTAGTATGTTGTTCTGGACACCTCATAGAAATAATCTATGCTGAAAAAATTATTTTACAATTACTTCTATTTTTGGCTCCAAAATGGGTTACTTTGCCTGGACTACATGTCGTTGATGCCAATATGAGAGATAAGGACTGCTTTGCTATTCATCACAGGGAGTAGTAAAAGGGGAGAAAAGGGCAATTCCACCGTGGTCCATCTAAGCCGAACCAATGTATCACATCGGTGTGTTTTCGAGTTTTCCTCCAGGTGACTCAGACAGCCTGCACCAGTGGATGTCCAACATGAGGAGACAGAACAGGACTCCAACAAGACTGAACACTGAGTGTCATCACTGATGCACTGACTCCAGGTAAAGACTTGTTTTCATACCTTACAAACAATCAAAGCAAAGTTAATGTGGAAAACTCCATACTGCATTGTCTTTGTAGTGCACTGTTTAATTCAAATACAGAGTTGAATATCCACAGGATTTTTAGGACACAAACTTTGTTCATAAGTAACACTTCTTCTACAATAATGCCATACTTTTGTTTCCTATCATTTTATTAGGGACGGACGAGCCTGAAGGACACAGCTGTTCTGTCTCTTATGGGGAATTAGAAAAATAAAAACACTTTTTTTAACTAAAGTGTATCAAATCAAATTGTAAAAGATAATCTTTTTTTTTTTAATCAACCACAATGAATATAGAAATTGACTATATTTTCCATATCACTTCAATCATCAATGACTGCCAACTCTTAGCAGTTGTAGGCCGTCTTTAGTTGAGGGAGAAAACATGAAGTGTTGTGTAGATGAAGCTGGTGCAGGTCGTCCTTATGTTGACCAGCCTGACGCTGCTGATCTCCACCATGTTGCTGCTGAAGACATCAGGGGCTGCAGTGCTTCATCTAATGAAAAGAAGAAACTCGCTATAAAATAATGTCTTATGTTGTGTATGTTCCAGCAAGGACTGGTTCTTACAGTTTATTCTGTGTTCAGCACCACAGATTTCAGACAGAACCGATGCATTGGGTGCTAGATTTGTACCCTCATTGTTGAATGCACATATTGTAAGTCGCTTTGGATCAAAGCGTCAGCCAAATGAAATGTAATATACTGAAAGAAATAAAACATTGCACAAATAGATAAAATGTCTTTCTACCTCATCTGCAATATTCAAGGTGATCATCTCCAACAGAGCTGTTGAACAGTCCACATCAAGTCTCCTCTTCTCTCTGAAAATATAATTAATATGAGAACTGGTTACAACACTGGTGTGTGTGGAGATTATAATCATATCTAAACTGTAATTCATTCTAAAATTCCATAACAGGCTAAATATAGGTGGCAATAGTAATGGAGGATATACCAGCCTGTATCAGAACATTTGTGAAACATAGTTACTATCGCATGCAAATTACACATATAGCGTATTGATATTAACTTATTAAAATAAAAAATAAAGTCACAACCAAACACACAACTCTATAGTTAACTTGCTTCAATCTGTTCATTAGACGTGTTAAACGGGACATATGAAAATTCCACTTTTGTAGTGCTTCTACACGTTAATTTGGGTATCTGGCATGTCTACTGTCCCAAAAACTCTGGAAAAAAACAACTCCCGTGATTTGATGTGGTTCCTCTCTGTCAGAAACGCTACCCTAGAGTGTCCTATGGGATTATGGGTTTTTTCTATGTCAGAACTTGCCATAGCCTAGCTCCTTAGCCCTGAGCTAACCCGATAACAATGAGCTCTGCGAGCGTCACTCAGCTGTCAGTCAACACTCGCGCTCCTCCTCTTTGCCCATTGATTGGTTAGCGAGGAACGAGGAGGAGTAAACACCCGCAAGATGGCGCCAGGGAACGCCTCCTAGTAGCTTCATTCTCCCTCTGCAGAAACCAATGGGTTTCTGCAACTCGTCTCCCTTCGTTTCTTCATCTCTTCTTTTTTCATCTCCCTCCTCTCATCTCGCCAATCAAATGTCCTCCTCTCTCTCTCTCTCTCTCTCTCTCTCTCTCTCTCTCTCTCTCGCTCTCTCTCTCTCTCTCTAACTGCTGTTGAAGATCGAGAACGACTGAATCCTCTGCGTTGGTCAAACTACTTCTTGTGGAAGTTGTTGGAGAAGTTGTGGATCTTCGAATCTGAAGGTGTTTCTCTTTCTTATAGCAGCACACTTCTCTCCCTCCGCCCTGATCTCTTGCTCTTTCCTTCTGCTTTTTGTTTCCTTTGTAATATCACAGACCTCTTCTCGCTCTCTCTCTCTCTCTCTTCTCCTTCTCTCCCTGAGGCCTCCCCATGCTCCTCTCTCTATTTCTTCTTCCTCTGCTCTTCTTCCCTCCTCCTCTTTCTCCTTCTCTCTCTCCTTCTCTCTCTCCCTGGGGTCTGCTGTTGCAGTAATAACCAGTGGTGGTGTGTAACAGTGTCTGGGTGCTGTAGATAATATCTTATCTGAGGAAGGCAAACACCCCCAGGAGCACAGCAGCCACTGCACTGTACACACACACTCACACACACACACACTCACACACACAGAGACAAACACACGGCTGCACACACATGACCTGTTCACAAAGCCCTTACACACTCACACAGTGACACACACATGCATTCCTTCACTGCTGTGTATTCGTCTTCATTCAGTGTAGACGTGTGAAATCGACCTCAGGGTCAAACAGAGCGAACCCGGGTTTAACTGATGAGGCCTGAGCCCTCGAGTCTCAACACTGTGAAGAGGGAACACATCGAAGTTCTGCTCCTGGGACGACAAGAAACACAAACCTGACGGGAACAGACGTCTCATAATTCAAAATGCTGAAGCTGCAATAATGTCAAACCTCTCCTGTTCATGGATCTGCAGAGGAACTGGAGGGAAGACGGCTCCGCTGAGAGAAACTGATTCGTACGATTCAGTTTGATCCGTCTGCTGCTTCGTCAGCGTTTCACACGTTTAATGTGGGAACTCTCTGCATGAACTCTCAGGCTCTGGTTTCATCTGGTAGTGATTTAAAGCTTCAACAGCACACAAGAGATCATATCATGTAAGAGTTTCTATAGAACCATCGGACTGGACTCTGCTGGGTCCTGGGGACAGAGTCTGTGTGATGTCCAATAGAGCAGATGTTTGATTAGAGCAGATGTTTGAATAGAGCAGATGTTTGAATAGAGCAGATGTTTGAATAGAGCAGATGTTTGAATAGAGCAGATGTTTGAATAGAGCAGATGTTTGAATAGAGCAGATGTTTGATTAGAGCAGATGTTTGAATAGAGCAGATGTTTGAATAGAGCAGATGTTTGAATAGAGCAGATGTTTGAATAGAGCAGATGTTTGAATAGAGCAGATGTTTGAATAGAGCAGATGTTTGAATAGAGCAGACGTTTGAATAGAGCAGATGTTTGAATAGAGCAGATGTTTGAATAGAGCAGATGTTTGATTAGAGCAGATGTTTGATTAGAGCAGATGTTTGATTAGAGCAGATGTTTGATTAGAGTAGATGTTTGAATAGAGCAGATGTTTGATTAGAGCAGATGTTTGATTAGAGCAGATGTTCGATTAGAGCAGATGTTTGAATAGAGCAGATGTTTGAATAGAGCAGATGTTTGAACAGAGCAGATGTTTGATTAGAGCAGATGTTTGATTCGAGCAGATGTTTGAATAGAGCAGATGTTTGATTAGAGCAGATGTTTGAATAGAGCAGATGTTTGAATAGAGCAGATGTTTGATTAGAGCAGATGTTTGAATAGAGCAGATGTTTGAATAGAGCAGATGTTTGAACAGAGCAGATGTTTGAACAGAGCAGATGTTTGAATAGAGCAGATGTTTGAATAGAGCAGATGTTTGATTAGAGCAGATGTTTGAATAGAGCAGATGTTTGATTAGAGCAGATGTTTGAATAGAACAGATGTTTGAATAGAGCAGATGTTTGATTAGAGCAGATGTTTGTATACAGCAGATGTTTGAATAGAGCCGATGTTTGAATAGAGCAGATGTTTGATTAGAGCAGATGTTTGAATAGAGCAGATGTTTGAATAGAGCAGATGTTTGAATAGAGCAGATGTTTGATTAGAGCAGATGTTTGAATAGAGCAGATGTTTGATTAGAGCAGATGTTTGATTAGAGCAGATGTTTGAATAGAACAGATGTTTGAATAGAGCAGATGTTTGAATAGAGCAGATGTTTGAATAGAGCAGATGTTTGATTAGAGCAGATGTTTGAATAGAGCAGATGTTTGAGTAGAGCAGATGTTTGAATAGAGCAGATGTTTGATTAGAGCAGATGTTTGAATAGAACAGATGTTTGAATAGAGCAGATGTTTGAATAGAGCAGATGTTTGAATAGAGCAGATGTTTGAATAGAGCAGATGTTTGAATAGAGCAGATAAAGACAGAGATCAACACGTGCAAAAACAGAAACGTACTGCAAAGAGTGAAATAAGTGACGAACCTGCTGTGGCTCAATTCTTTGTGACGCTGCATCGAGTCGTAGTTTTTAATTTGCCGTGAGTTGAGCTCTCTCAGCCACCGTAGCTGTGACATGTGGAGAGAGGACATTAGTCTCGGTGGAGGAACGAACTCTCAGATCGTCCACGTCACGCTGCGTTGACTGTTTGTCCAATTAATATGCTTCATGTAATTAATGTCTCAGGCAGTCTGATGTTCTGTGGTTCAGACATTCCAACAACCCCCCCCCCCCCCCGCTCCACAACGCTGACATGAAAAATTGTTATTAATAAATCCTTGCAGCCATCATCTCACTATAGGGGCCACAGGGGAGAGAGGAGCACTTTGGACAGGTCGTCAAAAACAGACAAACAGAGATTAATTTTACATTGCTGCAGCGTCACTTTCTCCACGTGACTCCATTGTTTCTGTTTTAAATCGATGCAGCAGCGTCTCACCTCCGTCTTCATCCAATAAAAACCACATCACAGGCTGTCACTCACTTTCTCGTGACCAGTCAGTGATTTATTGACCTCGAGGGAAAAGTAATAACAGCCCGAGTGACGGCTCGATGACCACGTCCTCTCACATCGTCTCAGAGAAGGACAACATGTCGCTGCTCTCAGTAAACATGAGTTTCTATCAGAGCTTCATATGACGTCTGATTAAATCTGTGGTTGAGGAGACACGCTGAGGAGAAGCATGGATTCAGGAGGACAGGAGGAAATGAAGAGGAAATATGATTATAAAGCTTCAAATGATGTTAATATTCGTATTAATCATTGGTTGCAATGTGGCAGCACAATGAGGAGTAATTACTCACTTTGATGTATTTTAACACCAAAATGAGATTTCATGTCGTGAAAGAAACACAAATGAGAAAAATAGAAAGGACACAACAATCCTCCTCTGTTGCTTTGTGTACTTGCAGTATTTCCCTGGGTTTGTCTTTTGTTAGCATCACACGCTCCGTTGTGGTCGTTGGTTTCATCGGACAGACGAGCGCACACTGCACAAAGTGCTTTGAGACGAGTGTGGAGAAAGAGGACGAGGAGAATCGAAGCCGGTTTGAAGTCTCACCTGTTCTCCGGCTCTGGATTCGGCCTTGAAGCCTTCGTCCCTCTGCAGAGCGATTCTGCTTTATTCCACTGTTCGGCTTCTGATCTATAATGGATCAAACAACATGAAGAAGAGACACATCACAGTCAGCGTGTGAGACAGAGGGCGAGTGCACACACACACACACACACACACACACACACACACACACACACACACACACACACACACACACACACACACACACACACACTGCTGCATGTGACCAGATAGGAGAAAGTTATTTCAACGTTCCTGTGTTTATTTTGAGATCATGTTCTATGTGTCGTATCTATTTGTGAACGTCTGAGTCATTCTTCACGTGTTATATGTGTTATATGTGTTATTGTGTAATATGTGTGAAATGTGTGATATGTGTTAAATGTGTGATATGTGTTATACGTGTTATATGTGCACGTGATTGTGTGTTTCAGTGGATTATTTTCGTGAATCGACTTCATAACGAGACACAAGTTTTCTGTTTTTACGGATTAAATACAGAACCAATGATAAAGAGAAGTAATAATGTTAATTACAACATATTCACTTATACTAAACTAATCTCATTGATATTAGGAGTCATAGTCATATTGAAGTATTATTAAACATTGACCATAATATGATGTTAAAACGTTTTAGCACATAGAGTTGTTTTTAATGTGAAAACACACAACAGAGCAAATAATAAACTGATCATTGATTCCTTAGGTTGCAGCTGGACTGTGACCAAAATAAAACATCATCCCTGTGAGAGCAGGACTGGGCTCTAACTCCAAAAGATTAGAAATTAAATAAATTATTTTTTAATAAAGTTTGTTTGACATCCTGGCACGAGGGAGGTTCCAGTGGGAGTCACAGACGGACCATTACAACTCAGACCTCATTACATGGAAATGATGTCCTGAGGCTTCTCAAAGGAAACGTGAGGGAGATCACATTAATAATCACATTAACACACATTAATAATCACATTAACACACATTAATAATCACTTTACCACACATTAGAAACAGTGAATTAAAGGTGGTGAACACCAATAAGACATGTGATGAAGTGTGGTCAGAAGTTTATCTTCACTGTCGGGTCTCAGAATCACTAACGGGATCTGTACGTTCACTAATACACATCCTATCAAAACAACATTTAAACATCAGTGTGTTAAAAACCACCTAAAATAACAGAAACCATCTTTGTTTGGTACGTGTCCCGTCTGTTAACATGGAGGAGGAGGCGTGTGTGATCTATACCGCAGCAAACCACCAGGGGGCTTCACTGAGTCGTCATGTCGTCCATCTTTATTCACAGTGTGTGAGAAGAAGGATTTAAAGAACGTCTGAACTTGGACAGTTTCTCTCTCTCTCACACACACACAGACAGACACACACATTTAGGACATGTTTGTTGTCCCATGATTCACTTTCTCCTCCTCTCACGCGTCTCCTCTCTCACTCTTTCACTCTTTCACTCTGAACTCAACCTGAGTCTCGGCTCAAACACTCACACGTTCCCGGGGAAGTTGGGAAAGATTCAACTTTATGCAAATGTTTGTGCACAAGCTGAAGAATTCAACTGGAGGCGAAGCTGTGAAATTTCAACACACCATTAGTTTGACTGAAGCAAAGAACAACAACCAGGAGCCGAGTGTCGGCCCAGTTTGGAAAGAGAGAGAGGAATCACAGAGAGTCCATCTTGGATCCAAGTAGTTGGAAGACCCTCCGGTGTGATGAGCTCGGAGGAGAATCACTGCTGAGACGAGATGTTTCCTCTGATTCTCACTCACTTCCTGCTGCTTTCAAACCTTCTACCTCTTCTCTTCTTCCTCCTTCTCTCTCTCATTACTGGATCTCCATCTCTCACCAGCGCTGCTCATCCCATTTTTGTGGAACTTTTTATTCCCTCAAGCATGTTTTCTCTCACCCCCCCTCCCTTCCTTCAATGTTCCAAATAAAAACCATATCACAGCTTTCTTGTTTAAAAAGTTTTCTTCTCGTCCCTCAGAGATCTGGAAGGACCCACTTCCACGAGGACTTGATTTAAGTTTCAAAAAACAAAAGACATGAAAACAGGCTCATCATGGAAATCTGAGGATAAACAAGAAGCTGCTGAGACGTGACACCAATAAAACCTTTGAACCAATGAACACAGCGCTGTCAATAAAAGATAATAATATGTAGATGTCTGTAGAACATCACCTCCAGCAGCCTTTAAATTATTTACATGCAACATCACCTGTCGATACACAGAACTCATAACATATATTATTATATCTATCCATCTACCTCTCTATATGTAATTATTGAGTTCTCAATATAGATTCAAATCCACTGAAGTATATATGTATAGTTTCACCCAAAATCGACTAAGGAAGTAATTGTTGTGTACTTAATATGTATTTACTGTTTTCGTGTCCTGTTTAAGTTCTGACTGTCTCTGTGTATATTTGCTTTTCAAAGGTTAAACCTGATACATTCAACAATAATCCCAAATCATCCACCTTCATAAATAACACGCAGGCTGACATTTAAAGTGCACATGGATTCTGTATGTTCTAATATTTATAATAACAATAAACTGTAATAATATGTATGTTTCCATTCACACCCACTGTCGTCCACTGTAGAACTCCAGGTCCAACACATTTATTTATCTGAGTTATTGCAACAGGAATAAACAAGTTTCCTACGTGACTCAGTTTCTGAAAGTCCTGCAGAACAGAACGACTGGAGGTCAGAGTGAAGCTTATCATTCATAATGCTGCACAGAAACTTCACCTGTGGTTTGTGGGCTGAAAGGAAATGAAAGCTTCAACTGGGACAGGAGCAAACCAGAGGTTCCAGTTCACATCAGTTTCACTCAATCATAGAATCACCACACATTTCATTATATTGAGTGAACTGGTGACAGTTTCACCAGTTCAGCTTCTGTGGGTGAGGAAACTAAATCCACATGTTTATGACAGAATGTTCACATTGACTGACAGACAGCTTCATGGGGGCTGACCTGAGCTTATTATAGAGGTGAAGGCTGATAAACACACATGCACACACACACACACACACACACACACACACACGCACACCACGGCTACAGGACAGTAACGAGAGACATTAAAAGCAAGTCAAATGGGTTTTGACTATCATGTGTCATTGCTGAAAAATAGTTTACCATGGTGTGTGTGTGTGTGTGTGTGTGTAAGAGTGATTCTTGCAAATGCAGATTTAAAGAAAGAACTGAAACTACCACAAAACATTATATTTAGTTTCCTGCCAGGATTTATTGCAGGTCAATGTAACTAAAGAACATCTTCTATTGTGATATTATCATTTTACTCAAACGTATCATTGCTAAACTGTATTTCTGTATCAAGACTATAACAATAAACTAAAATTATCTCAATCTAAAAACCAAAGCCAGCAGGTAAATGAAGGAGAAACAGGAACCTGGTGTTTCTGCCTCACTGAGCCCGACGGCTTGAACCCAGCGGAGGTGAGAGGATGAAGAAACGCACACGAAGCCGAGTTCTTTCAATATTATCTCATTAATACGACAACGCTGACTGGGAACAAATGAGCACTCGCTCCACATCGATGGCTCCGGCCTCCTCCGACTCTCCAGACGTCGGCTGATCTCAAGCTGCTGTGAGCTTTAGACCAATAAGTGTTTCTTCTCTGCTCCAGTGTTTTCCAGGAAGGTGAAACGTCTCCTGGTTATTTAATTCTCATTTTCTGCAAAGTGCTGAATTACCGGCTCTGCTGTTTCTCTCAAATTGACCCGTCGTCACAACAAGAGCTCCAGAGGATCCGAGTTTCACTTCAGCATTTACACTCAACGTTAACAACTAATATATGAGATATTAATATGAGCAAAATGTAAACTGATGCAAATGGGAAAAACATCTTTATAGGATTAATGGAATTGAAGAGACCGAGAGTTCTGCTGTTTTATCTCTTTTTCATTTCTCTCATCTCACTCTCTCACTCCTTTTGTCTTCCTCTCTTTTCCACTTCTATTTCTTCTTTAATGCTGCGGTCGAATTTCTGCATAGTCACGAAACTGTGTGTGTGTGTTTAAATGTGTGTATTTGTGTTAGTGAGTGTGTTATTGCATCGGTCAACAACTTTCTGCAGTCATAAAACTGAAATAATCTATTACTCTGAATTATTCACAGCCTATCAGATGGCTCTGTTCCCTCTGTTGCCGGGCGGAGTCGGGGGGGTGACACCACAGTTGGCTCAGTTTGTATTTGCAGACGCCATAATTTGCTTTTATGATATTTTGTTCTTTTATTGACCAGGAGACATTTTGGCTTTAGATCTTTGTTTGGGTTATTTTAAGGGACAGATTCTCCATAAACTACAGACACTACTGCAGCTGTGTGTGTGTGTGTGTGTGTGTGTGTCTGTGTGTGTCTGTGTGTGTGTGTTTTTGTGTGTCTGTACATTCTCTCTATATCTGTTTACACTGCAAATCAACCAAAGTGCAGTATTTGTGCTGTGCAACGTGCAGGAGTTATGAAACCTCGTCCTTCACTTTCTCCCAAAAAACATACCTTGACAAAACAAATTAATATCAGCACCAGTTTCTTTTCTACATCCTCAGGTGTCTTGAAACCTTTTGAACGAGTCATGTAGGTCGAACTGTGACAGATGCAACAACTAACTCATCGTGACAACTGATCCTCAAGAGTTTCTGTGCAGCTCTGCACCGTGAATCCTGATGAAGACAGAGACAACCTCCAGGTTTCCAGCTTCATGATCCGCTCACAGGAGACAGAGACAATATTTGAAAAGCTGGAGTTTGTTTGAGGCAGAATTCAACTTGTGATGGTTCAGATGAAACCAAGGTCGACTGGAGGAGACGGTACTGTCTCCTGTGTCCGGGACTTGGACCCGTCCGTCCTCAGCTCCTCCTCCTCCTCCTCCTCCTCCTCCTCCTCCTCCTCCTCCTCCTCCTCCTCCTCCTCCTCCTCCTCCTCCTCCTCCTCCTCCTCCTCCTCCTCC